>NC_090295.1:26328306-26629435 GCF_037392515.1 Haliotis asinina
AGAAATCAGCAAAATGACGAGCTTCCTACACATTTTCTATACAACAGAAAATCGTTCCTTCTATGACGTCACTGCAGGGCTCTGGAGACAGAGTTACGTAACCTGTCTGTGGTTTCGTTTACATGCGAGAGAGAAGCGTACGGCTTTTTAGCAACTTTTAAGCGCTTGGTATTGATTAACCACACAAGTTTGGTTTTTTGGGGTTTTTTTAAAAAAAAAAGGAAGAATGGTGTTCGGTTTATAACTAACCAGAAATCTTTGGTGGGGTGATCTCTTCTCTAATAACATTTTTTTCAACGTCAGATCTTGTTGTAGCGTGATACCTTCCCCTTGATATCCCTCCCACCCCCCCCCCCCCCCCCCCACACACACACACATCAGTTCAAATGCATTCAATTCGCAGTGGTATGGCGGTAGTCGTAGAACCTCGTGGCCAGCGTTCTTCAACATATTGTCGATAGCATAGGAAGGTGGTGGTTTGTGCTGTAAGTAAGTTTTGTCAGGTCTTACGATGTTGTTTCTGTCAAGCCATTCAATGATCTCTGCTTTACGGCAACTGGATGTTGGGCACCGATTGTCGGACTCACGGCAACCGTGGTATGGAGCATTGTCCATGACTACCAAGGACTTTTCTGGAAGGGCTGTGATCAGTTGTTCTTCTACATACTGCGTAAAGACAGCCACGTTCATTTCTGTATGGTAGTCTCTCCCGTCGGTGGACTTAGATTTAAATACCAAATCACACCAAGGCAGAAATCCTTTGTGTGAGCCACAAAGTCTCTGTCCTCTACCAGCTGGTAGCTTCCGCTTCGGCTTCTGTCTGTCAGGATACTGCCATTGGTAAGATGCTGTATGTGAGGCATTTACCCACGTCTCATCTAGATACACCGCTTCGTAAAGATTAGCGCGTTGTTTTCTAATTGTTCTCAAGTACGTTATTCTTGATTTTACGATGTCATGCCGTTCACAAATGACAAGTTATATCCCCTCAACACTTTAATATTTGTAACCATTTCAGCAACAATTTGCAAATAGTATAACGAGAGACATCAAGCTGGTGGTCTTGAGCAAGGATTTGTTTCAATGGCCGTACCGACACATGCTCATTTTGACGTGTTAGTTTTCTAATTGTGTCCCTGACACGCCTTTGATCAAAACTATCCAGTTTTAATTTCCCAGCAACTTTTCCGTGGAATGTCCGTTGACGAGGCATGGATAATTCCACTCAACACGCCCTTTGAGAGATCCAAGGCATGTTGGGTCCGAGCTACAAATGGACGGCCCCTTTCACTTGCACGTTTGAAATAATTATAGATTTTTCTAATAATGTCTTTTGCGTCAGCCGACAAATTGGATGTGAACATTTCTCTATGTGTAGATGTTTGTGCACTTCATAAAATGCACGTGCTTGAAGTCACGTGACATGAGCTGCCGAGCATAATGTAAGGATTTGACATGTGACCTTCCTATTTGCATGTCGCTGTTCCGGTAAGTAGCTCAACACCCTTGGCATGAGAGGTGTTGTGACTTTAAATGACAGCTCTTGTAGACAACTTTCTTATCGTCGAGTGATAAATTATGACAATTAAAATCCTCAATGGTAGAAGAATTATAAAGCTTCATGCCAAACTGGAAACGGATATTACTTATAGTTTTAAAGTAAAGTTACCAAAGACCGTCCTGCAAACATCCTCGTGCTTTAACTATAATAGTTCAGGGCGAAAGTGTGCTTTATTACACTATACATGGTGGTAGAACTGTATTTCTTAAATCGAACAAAGAGAAAGGCACAAAGATTCACAAGATAGGTTTCTCCCACAATGCAACTGGGTCAAACCTAAAGTAATGGGTCACAAAAACATCATCAACTCACCAGTCTTGGTTTTCAGTGAGAAACTGTTCTACTTGAATCTTTATGCAACTAGCGGCGTTGAATATGGGTTGAAAGTTGTCGAAGGGGCAGACAGATGGATGCAGGCCGAGGAAGGGAAGGATTATTATTTTCCTTTGATACCAAATAAAGCATCCTGTTTTGTGAAATGCACTGAACATTCAACTCAGTTTAGAGCCATGATTAGAGGTTTTTGCAAAAATACAAATGGGAGAGTCTATATATTTGATCCTAAACAATTTTGTTTCGTATGTAGAATATTATACATAATTATGTATTGTACCCATCATAGATCAGTACCATAGGTGCACTTCATGGGATATCATTAAATACTTCGCACTTAAAGCTACCCCAGTTGTTGTTTATTACATTCATGTCAATGTTCTGTTATGAATTTGGTGCTTAGGAGTGTTTCATAGAATATTTGCTGCCTTTTTCACTGAATTTAGTCTTGAGGGTGTGTCGGTTTAATGCGCAGAGTTGTAAAATCTGAAATATTTACCTTTAATAATAATTGTTTGTTTGATTCCTTCAAAGGTCAGGAAAATAGTTCTGTGTTTACAGAGATCTAAAAAGTCAACAAATAACAGAAATGTCCCTTCTGCTTGTCAACACGTCAGACAAACAAACAAAACTCCCTTGTTATATCAATATATATACAATTTAGGTTTATTATCAACCATTAAAACTTGATTGATTATGCCTATAATCGGAACATTTTAGTCAGAGAAGCGTGGTTAGGTATGTACATCAAAAGTACCGCTTGGTGACGTCATAAATACCCACGAGACTTAACTTACGAGATACAATGTAGCATGAAACTTACCGCGATCCACGAATCAAGGTTATCCTTATTTAGGTTACGGTTCTGTGTATATAGATGAACTTGTTTTTTTACTTAAAAATATACATTTGCAAAATTCAAATCGGGTGATGGGCACTTGCACTTCGTGAAAGGAACTCGTATTCGGTTATACGGTTGTATATTAAAATGTCAAATACATATGCAAGCAAGTACCCTGAAAAATAACCAAGCAAGTTTATGGAAAACATGACATACAGGTGGAGTCAGTTTCAGTCAGAAACGGGCCGATGAATTGCAAATTTTATCATTGTACAAAATTGGCACTTAAATATAAATAGTACACATGTTTATCATATACTGATACCCAACACCTTTCTTTTATTTGAACATTTTCCGAACTCCACCAAAAAGGTTGTATAAGAAACTATCATCACTGAAAACGCACAGGTTGTTATCTGTCGCGGCGGGGCGAAACCGTAGAAACGCAACAGCCAGTCATGGCGGGGGATATCTCAAAATCTATTCCGGGAGACCTGTCGTTTCCTCGTCTGTCGCAGTGTCATAGTCACGACTTAAACGGATTACAAGTGATGCCACAGTTGCCTGTCGTAAGCCATACCAAGACAATTCAATGACGTTAGCTACCTTGTTAACACAGTTTTGCCAAGTTTCAGTCGCGATCATGATAAGGGATTCCTTAAACAAAACCTCTACGTCACGTAACCTAAAAGTTGCGATTGATCTGGCAACATCTCCTTTGACAATACGCCATGTCATTTCAATGGGGTAAGGTCACAGTGACAGGGTGGAACTCGCAGAATATTTTATGTAACTGTAAACTTTGTAGAAAGGTTCACCTTTGCTGGGTTTTATGATCTCATATAGCTGAGGCTTCGTTGCCTTTGAAGGCCGTGCGATCTTAAATTTGTCGAGCCATGATATCATATCACCTTTTCGACTGTTCGATATGGAGGCTTTAATGTCGGATCCTGCACGCTGTGATATGGTCCACTGTCCATTACGACAAAACACCGTCTCTGGTAGAGCTGGTACCAACATGTTTATAACCCAATCGAGGAAAACCGCATCATTCATCTCGGAATGGTAGTCTCTGTCATCTGTGAACTTTGCCCTGAATACCAATTCTCAGCCTGGGAGAATGCCAGAGTAACAGAGAGTGTTGATATAATTGATATCAGTAGACACGCGAGCGAGATTCTATTTATCATCCAAAATCATTCTTCATTAGTTTTCAATGAAAAATGTAAATCTCTAAACACAACACAGCCACTAGATATGCAGTGCAGCGATGCCATAGCATTGTGATGTCATCAAGTTCTTGACGTCAGGGCATAGCATTGTCAGGGCAATGTGCAGAATCTACTGTGCACACAATATCTCCTATGGAACACAGTTTGGGATGATAATTAGCTATTAGTTAGATCATTTCAAACCGAGATCTGTGCTCGTGTACACCACAGTTTTGCCGGATTTGATTGACAGGTGGGAGACGCGAGAGCTTTGCTGAACTGAAGGATTTCACTGTTGTCAACATAAACAACTTCAGTTTCAGCTTGTAAATTCATCTGAAATCATTAAAACGGTAGAAGTTACATTTCCTTGTTGCAAACCTGGACTAACACAAATTGGATACAATGTTGAACTATGTTGAGTTCAGTCCCCTTGCCGCGGGGCGGGGCTTTTAGGAGCCAATGGCAGGCGAAATCTGCCTTCGAAACTGCTGTCTTCCAGCACATACACCGCGGGCAAGATCAAAGGAACCGACACTCAGGCATGGTACAATAATACATACCTAGCATTGCTTTATTACTCACGATTTATTATGGATGTTACAATACAGTATCAGCTTTAACATTCACTGCTAGTCGTGTAATGTTTTAGAGTTCAGTTTAATAGACTATGAATTTATGGCACACCTGAGACTGAAATGGCACATCTAAATAATAATTTTTCATAACAATGCCCATATACTTTTATTCAAAGACATATCTGAATAAATCATGAAAATGTACACTTCAAGATCATGCCATGATTGTGACTTAAATTGTGACCAAATAAATGTTTGTGTGTGTGTGTGTGTGCGTGTGTGTGAGCGTGCGTACGTGCGTGCTTGTGTGTGTGTTTGTCATACCAATGTGCACATTAGCTAGACCTAGACTGATACAATAAACACAGCTGAAGTTGCGCTGGGAACGAGCCAAGTCACTGTGTGCGTTGGAGCATGATGGGGCACACGTTAATTAGTACAAATGGTAAAGAAAGCAAGGGAGTGACCTATCCCTGTTGTAGATTATCCCTGATCTCAATATCTCCTCTTCCACAGTATATTGTAATACGTATCGCAATACGAAATTTGGGGCATTCTACACAGCCCAAATAATAATAGTTGTCCAGCCTTGGCCCGCCCCGCGCCGAGTTTTAGGCCACTTCACCGACCTATCCTGCTATCTCTCAAAATTCATGGTGTACGCAGCACTCATGGTCCGTTTTCACTCCATTTTGTACACTGGTTTTGATTGCCACTGCGGGCGCTAATGGACCAAGTAAAGACGTTTTGATCTAAAGTTTTTGTCCGTTTTGGCTCATGTCTGGTTTGACATCGTCGAATCGCGGGTCTGTGTTAACATGGCTTCTTCACACACAAGGTCGGAGGACGAACTCGGACATAAATGGGACCGCTGTCTTTCAGATACAGGCATTAAGATAGGTATGGAAACACTCGGGCGTCTCGGTGCCACAGCGTCACCATATATCGTCCCTGCCTATTCACAGTAGTATGACTCTTCCCAAAATATAACAAAATTTTCCCTTAGTCGGTTTGGGAAGAGTTCCCACCGTTCCCCTATATTCTTTCGTCCGTAGAATAACAGGTAACACTTAGTGGTTCCACCGACCAAGTTATTGGCAATATTGCTACGTATCAACACCTGTGCCATAGAGTAACGTGTTTTCGGGGTAGTAACGTTAAAGGTAGTCATGTAAATTATCGCGTATCAGAAAATGATCGAAACTGCAATTTCGTAATTAAACACCATATCAACTTTCATTAATTTATTGTCAGAATGTTCTGTTGTACGCTGGTTTCCAGTGCAGCGACCATTTTGTGTCTGTCCGCCAGCACGAGCGGGAGAAGTACCATGTTTTCGGGTTACTCGTCATGGTGCGGGATCACTACCAAACATGGAAACCCAGGTGGTAAATTCACAAACACTTCATAGAGATCAGCATCTACCACTTGTCATTTTAATAAAAAGTCAAGTAAAAAGGTAATTTTTCTTGATGTATCTGAATGTTTATTGTGAAAATTGTTAAAAGTAAACATATTTACAGGTTAGTTAATCAATATTACAGCTAAAATGTATAGAATTATCATGAAAGCGCCGGCATGTTATCAGAAATGAGCGGGCCACTGTAGCTTGATAATGCCTGCAAAAGGCTTGAGGACAGGCCATTATCAAGCCCGTTGTTAGGTGACGTCATAAGTAGCTCTGCTGTTGAAGTTCAACCACCTATGGCTTGTTTGAACTTGGGTTCATTATTGAAGATACGTCAGGCTCACATTCGTCACATGTACCTGTGCTATTATGCTCTGTCTTGCCTGTGCCAGTTATACCAACTGTACCATAAATTACCTCATACAGCAATGAAAACACCAACTCTAAATCTAACATTGTTGAGTATAGAAAACAATGGTCCATGGTAGTATGGGCAAAGGTCAGATTGAAATGTCATCACTCTCAATAATGACGTGTGTTGTTCTGTGATGTGTCTATATTTGTAAAAAGTGTGTCAGTGGCCTCCGTCGTTTCTTGTTAGCAGTAAATCAGTCCCTCCTGGATTCCGTGGTTGCAGAAAAATTTGTGGAATTTATCTTTCCATGCAGAATAAAGTCTGGTCCGCGGAAAATGCACTTTCGTGCAGAATTTGCCACTTTTCTGCCGTGGAAATTGCTTATCTTAAAAATTGAGTGAAAACTGACTGACAGTTTAAACAAAAAGTAGAGTTAATGTCAGAAGTAGGATCGGTTACACATGAAACGAACTGATGTATGGTATTTATTGTGACAACATTTAATAATTACGATTAAAGATACTTTATTAATAAAGCAAGTTTTAGGCATGTTTCAAATAAAATTCGATTTGACACTGCAATTATGTTCTCAAAATCATTTTGAAAATAGATATTATTTCAGATTTCGTTTAAATATGAAATTGGTATTTGCATGAAACCGGAACTTGTTCGTCTGCATCGAAGTTACGAGTTAGAGGAGAGAAATAGCTTCCAGCGAGTTCAAATGCAGAAAAAGGTGTTGCTGCTTTGTCATCAAACTTACTCAAGATGTGACGTGTACTGTCAACTTAACTTAATATCTGTGTTGGAGAATTAAACTATGAAGGTCTGTATACAGTTTTTGTTGTTTTTTCTAAATGTTTTAACTGCAGAATGTTTTGCAGAATATTGAAAAATGTGGTGCAGAATTTGCTTAATTTTGCCTTGGAATTCTTAAAAATTTGCTGCAGAATCCAGGAGGGACTGGTAAATACTTCTAAAGCAATGCCATTGTTTTTATTCTTATTTTAGTAAAACTTCTATCCAGTTTAGTTATGGTAACGGTAACTATTTTTCATGGGATTATCATTTGCAGAAGCCCGAGGTCTTCGCCGGGCAGTTAATGAAAGACCTCAGTCTTTGATGTTGCCCTGAAATAAATAACCCTTACTATATACAGATGCACATTCATTCTTCTTGTTAGCATGGCTTGCCATGGCATTGACAATAAAACAGGTCATGTCTACGCAGTACAGTGACATTGCAGCAGTATCTAAATGAATCCAGTGGTCACTGCCCAGGTGTGAGTTATGCAACAGGAGAAAAATAGTATGTACAGTCCGTTTGATTCCATTTGAGACCAATGAATCGCTCACTAACACGAAATCTAATAATTGCAGCTAAACCAAATTTTGCACAGCCACATGAAATCGACAGACCAACTCGGATGATGTCTGTCATAATTTGGGACACCTGAATAAAAAAGTTTTTTAACAAACGATCATCATTTTCTTGTCACCTTTCGCTATTTTGTACAAGGTAGAACAGCCCTGTAATCAACAAGCGTGTGTTGTGAAGATGGGGTCATCTCAAAAGCTGATATCTGGTTACCACTTGAGATGTTCAGTGGGAGTCAGTGTTGCCACTTTCAGAAGACGCTGTTGTCCGAATCAGTGTCGTTGTCGTCAGAGTCTACCCTGATGACAACTGGCTTGATGGTGGCATGGTCCAGTCGACTTTGTTCCCAATAGTGTCTTTCTATTTCATTCTCAACTTTCTCAACACACTTTTGTCATGTTTCCTGCGTGATGGTGTCTATTGACTGATGAAAAATCGTCTGTACATCCCAAATTTGAATGTTACATTTTGCCTGCCATCATCCGATTTCATAATACCCCAAATGAGTTCTATTGGGTTTAAATCGCAATGATAGGGTGGCAATCGCAAAACTGAATGACCATGTTCTATAAGGTACTCATCAACCTTAAAGACAGGTGTGGTTTTATTTGACCTTATGATGTCATACAGATCAGGTTTGGTTGCTTTTTCTGGATACGATATTGCTTTGTTTTGCAACCATTCTATCATGTTCCCCTTCTTACTGATAGATGTTGGGGCCTTTGTATTAGGTACTTGAACCCATGATATGAAGCGTTATCCATGACAATCAGAATTTTGGGGGGCAGTGCTGGTACCAATTGATTTTGAACATATTCTAAGAAACCATCCCGTGTGATGGTCTCGGTTGTCTTTAGATTTTGCCTTGAAGACTAGGGAGCAGCCAGGTAGGAATCCCCGACCGTTGCAACCGGCATGGAGCACAGTCAGTCGCTCTGCTTTGCCAAGTGGTAATTTTCTGGCACAGGGGTCGGAAGAGGCGCTAGCAAACCATTGTGTCCCTGTGGTATGTGAAGCATTTACCCATGTTTCGTCCAAATATACAGGTTCGTAACCCTATGTACGTTTCTTTCGAATTGTGCGTAAGTACTGGTTTCTTAGTCGAACAATATGAGACCTCTCACACAGTGCACGTCTATTTTCTGAGCCTACTTTTTTGTAACGGAAACCAAATTTATGAAGCAACTTTCATAAGTGATATTTTGAAATGACCAAAGAATGATTTGTCTCCATATGCTTTTTCAGAATATGCAGAGAGACAAAAGTATTTTGTTTATATGGAGACTTAATGGCGTTTCTAACCAGCTGTTATTGAAATGAATCGACTTTCTCACATCGCGTTGCTTTTCAGGCGGTCCCCTCAGTTGTGTCCGTGCAGGTTGAATCAGTACAGTTTTACAAGTTTTTAACTTCCCTCCCATCATCCCAACAGTGTGTGCATTTCGTAAACGATACTTAGCCAAAGCATATTGAGGCCTACTCCTTTGACCTTCGTTTTAAGAAAAGTTAAATACTTTGCAAGTAATTGACTTAGCGCCATGTGATAATCTCGTTGTTTCAGGTACTGCAATCACGAATGTCTGGTTTGCCGAGCAAATCACACATGTCAATTTGACACGTGCACCTTGCCCTCCTGGCTGTTCTACCAGCAAGAGGCCCCCCTCGTACAAAATAGTGAAAGGTGACAAGAAAATGATGGTCGTTCGTTGAACAACTTTTTTTATTCGGGTGTCCCAAATTATGAGACACATTATCAGAGTTGGTCTGTCGATTATATGAGGCTGTGCAAAATTTGGTTTAGCTGCAATTATTAGATTTTGTGTTAGTGAGCAATTCATCGGTCTCAAATGGAATCAAACGGACAGTAAGAGATGACCAATTTGGTTTTCCATAGTCTTTTTATCCCATAGGCATGTAATGCTTGGGGATATAGATTGTGCTTTGTCTGTCTGTAATCATTTTGTTTCTGGAGCAGAACACAAAAACCTTTCAATAATTTTAGACCAAAATTGATAGATTTAATAATAATCTGAACCTATGGAATGTTGGTGTTAGTCTAATAGTGGGGTGGGCTTCGTTTCCGGAGTAGAACTCAAAAAACGTTCAATATTTTTCTGCAAAACGTGGTAGATACATATCGATCAGAACCTAAAGTGGTGCCTTTTGCTATTTACAAGTTTTTATGATTTACTATTTTCTCGGTTTACATGGAAATGTTTCGGGCATAGTCTCATAAGTGAGAGGTGTGTTTCGTTTCCGGAGCATATATCAAAAACTTTGTAATATCTGTCAGCAAAAGTTGTTAGATATATGTGGCAGATCCCAAAGTGGTGCCTTTTGGTATTTACAGGTTTTTGTGATTTATAGTTTTCTGGGTTTCCATGGAAACATTTCGGCCTCGTTCACATGACAGAAATTTGCCCACGTGTGTAAATTTGCACATGTGTATATTTACTCAGGTGTGCAAATGCAAATTTGCTAAGCGTTCACATGGACTATTAATAAACCATGGTAAAATGACATTTGTCAGCTGTACATGAAGGAGAACAGTCAAGGAAAGACTACTTCTTTCAGGGCGAAAGCATCGTTTTGTAATGAGTATATGTATGGGGCTGACCCTTGGAATGTCACGAGAGAAATAGATGTGGAAGTTGGACAGAAGTCAACATTGGTAGGAAAGAATTGTGCTTGAAACGTTCGATGATCAGTGGTTGGATAATTTCAGGATGAAGAAGAAAACTTTTGACTTCATTCATTCCATGCTGGAAGATCGCCTTTAAACTGGATCCATACCCCATTCGAGAGCCATTGTCTACACCGAAAAAAACTGCTATTGCAGTATATTGGTTGACGTCAACCTATGAATATCAGACACTAGGAAATCTATTTGGTGTTGCAAAATCAACGGCAACACTATGTGTTCACGTTGTTTGCAGTATCCTTTTGGAAGAACTCATTGATAAAATTTGTGAAATTTCCAAAAGGTGAAGAGCTGAGAGATGTTAATGAAGGATATGACCAGAATGACGATCGAGAATGCGTTTAGGAGATTAAAGGGGCGATGGAGGCGGATCCAGAAACGTCTTGACGTAGGTCTTGAGTTTGCACCTATAGTTGTAGCTTCCTGTGTTATATTGCACAACATTTGTGAGTTGCGTCAGGATGATTACGAAGAACGTTGGCCAATTTATCGCGATGACAGACAAGAAGACGACATCGGTCATAACAATGATGGTGATGATGTTGATGCTGTGACGAAAAATGCTGAATACACACGTGAGCAAATACATCTATCCGTTCACATGACCAAAATACACACGTGAGCATTTTTGTACATGTGTAAATATACATTTGCATGGGGTCTGACCCAGGAGTAAATTTACACATGAGCAATTTAGCACACCTGTGCATTTGCGTTCACATGACAGCATATGCACACCTGAGCAAATTTGCACATGTGTAAAAAAATACACATGTGAGCAAAACAGTGCATAATATATATAGTCTCAAAATGGAGAGATGGGCTTTGTTTCCAGAGCACAACTCAAAAACTTCTAAATATCTTTCTGCAAAACTTGGCAGATATGTAGGTGCCTTTTGCTATTTACAAATTTTTGTGATATATCATTTTCCCAGTTTCCATGGAAGCGATTCTGACTTGGTCTCAAAATGGAGGGATGTTCTTCATTTCTGGAGCACAACTCTAAAACTTTTCAATATCTTACAAGCAAAACTTGGCAGATATTTGAAGCAGACCACAAAGTGGTGCCTTTTCAATTTACAGTGTTTTGGCATTTTGATTTTTCTTGGTTTCCATGGAAACAATTCTGACTTAGTCTCAAAATGGAGGGATAGCCCTCGTTTCCAGAGAAGAACTCAAAAAACCATTTGATATCTTTCAACAGATCTTGGCAGATATGTGAGACAGATCTTGAAGTGGTGCCTTTTGCTGTTTACAGATATATGGCGTTTATATTTTTCATGACTTGCATGGAAACGATTCAAACTTACTCTAAGAACACATCAAGAAACTGTCAGATGACTCTTGTTACAATGAGCCTGTCAAATTTATTCTCGTGTAAAACTCTCCTGATTGTCATCTGTGAGGCACAGGAAGTGAAAGTGTTGGTAATTTCATGTAAAGATGTGATGTGATAGTCTTTCACAATCCGAAACAATTGCCTGCTACCTCTCTGTGACATCTTGGCTACATAGTAGGTGAACAACTTTGGCCATCTTGATATCTTTGTGGATTAATAGTTTTGATGGCGGAGATCAAGTCTTGGGATTTTCCCAGAAATAGAAACATCATATGGAAGCAAGTAGATGGCTTTTTTTCAGTCATGTTATGACAGTTTCCATTTTGCTAAGTTTGGTTATGTTTAGCATGGTGGTTTTCAAACCATGATACTACCATCACGGTCATCCGTCATGGGCTTCTCAGGAGAAGGTCACTCATTCAGTATGGCCTGCCTCAAATAAATATACTATCAACTTGCTAAATGTCACCAATCCATTGCATATAGAAACATTTCACCTTTAAAAACCTATAAAAGTCATTGTTACATCTGTCATATTTTTGGAGAAATAGGCAGTTTGTGAAACCACATGGTGAGATCAATTCCGGATCACCAGAATATAGGGTGTACACACGATTTTGTTTCTTTGATTAATATGACAGGTATATAAGGATACACTCACAAGAAAAGTTCAGACCACTCTGAATTAGTATATATTACTATTAACTGGAGTTGCAAATGAGACTTAATTTCTTCTGCTCCTTATTTGCTTTGAATTTTTTCATTAGCTTTTGGCTACATAACAGTTATTGCCATATTTTAGCATTGTTTATAATATCATTCAGCTGTTTGTTAAATTATTGAAACAGAATTAATGATGATACTCAATTAGCTATACACCATTGTCTCCAGCCTATTCACTGCTGCTGATCTAATCCTGATACTTAATTAGCTATACACCAGTGTCTCCAGCCTGTTCACTGCTGCAGAAGGAAATCATGGCAGTATCAATAGATGTTTTCTCACAGCTAACTCTAATGGTTATTGCAATTTAGAATTGTCAATTAAGAAATAATATATATTTATATCAAGCAGTAACCTTGAAAAATTAATTGTGGGTGTTTCAATTTGGGTGTTTCTTTTACCATAGATTGATAGGGAATGAAACAGTTAATGACTTGTGAACTGAACTTTCTATGATATAGGTCATTGGACATAGTACATTAGATTCACAACAGATCATCATATAATAAATTTCACCTAATTTCACCTAAAAAGGCAACATGTACATGTATGTGCAGATCACAAGAGAATATTTTTCAGCTGATGTTCGTGCCTGGGATCCTGATACTGGAATTTCTATGTATTGTAATAAAAAGCAAGTGTTAAACTATCAACCCAGAAGATGCAACCTGTGATTCTTACGTACCGGGGTAGAATAGGCCTTCAGCAACCCATGCTTGCCATAAAAGGCGACTATGCTTGTCATAAGAGGCGCCTTGGTTGACACATGTCATAGGTTCCCAATTGCGCAGATCGATGCTCATGTTGTTGATCACTGGATTGTCTGGTCCAGACTCGATTATTTACCAACCGCTTCCATGTAGCTGGAATATTGTTGTGGGCGGCATTAAACTAAACTCACTCACTCACCAGAAATGCTGTTATAAACTGTAATGTTTGTCGTTCAACAGTAGATTGATAGGGACTGAAAGAATGACTACTGTGAACTTACTTCTCTCTGTCTCTTGCATACTGTGTACACACACACACACTCACTTATCAAATTTAGCCATTTACATTTGTTGTAAACAGTTGGGTGATATAATGAGGTATTATTGTTATTATTATCTGTTTGCATTTTTTACATGCTGGGGGGATATAGTTGACGCCTCGTCTGTCCATCTGTCCGTCCGTCTGTCCGTCTGTCCGTAATCATTTTGCTTCCGGAGCATAACTCAGAAACCGTTCAATAGTTTTAGACCAAACTTGATAGATATAGTAATCTCAGCCTATGGTTGTGCCTTTTGCTATTTACAGATTTTTGGCATTTATATTTTTTTTGTTTTTCCGTGGAACATTTTGGTGATAGTCTTATGGCGGGGTGGGCTTTGTTTCCGGAGCAGAACTCAAAAACCGTTCAATATTTTTCTGCAAAACTTGGTAGATATATCAATCAGAACCTAAAGTGGTGCCTTTTGCTATATACAGGTATTTGTGATTTATTATTTTCTCGGTTTCCATGGAAACGTTTCGGACATAGTCTCAAAAGTGAGAGTTGTGTTTCATTTCCGGAGCAGAACTCAAAATCTTCTTAATATCTGTCAGTGTTACTTGGTGGATATGTGTGGCAGACCCCAAAGTGGTGCCTATTTACATGTATTTGTGATTTATTATTTTCTCTGTTTCTATGGAAACGTTTCAGACTTATTCACAAAATGGAGGGATGGGCATTGTTTCTGGAGCAGAACTCAAACACCGTTCAATATTTTTTTGCAAAACATGGTAGATATATCAATCAGAACCTATAGTGGTGCCTTTTGGTATTTACAGGTTTTTGTGATTTATTATTTTCTTGGTTTCCATGGAAATGTTTCAGACATAGTCTCAGACGTGAGATGAGTGTTTCGTTTCCGGAGCAGAACTCAAAATCTTCTTAATATCTGTCAGTGTTATTTGGAAGATATGTGTGGCAGATACCAAAGTGGTGCCTTATGCTATGTACATGTGTTTCTGATATATTTTTTTCTCTGTTTCTATGGAAATGTTTCGGACTCAAAATGGAGGGATGGACTTTGTTTCCGGAGCAGAACTCACAAACCCGTTCAATATTTTTCTGCTAAACTTGGTAGATATATCAATCAGAACAAAAAGTGGTGCCTTTTGATACTTACAGGTTTTTATCCCCCGGCATGTAATGCGGGGGGATAGAGTAGACGCCTCGTCTGTCCGTCCGTCCGCCTGTCCCCGTCCGTCCGCCCGTAATCATTTTGCTTCCGGAGCATAACTCAGAAACCGTTCAATATTTTTAGACCAAACTTGATAGATATAGTAATCGCAGCCTATGGTTGTGCCTTTTGCTATTTACAGATTTTTGGCATTTATATTTTTTTTGTTTTTCCGTGGAACATTTTGGTGTTAGCCATATGGTAGGGTAGGCTTTGTTTCCGGAGCAGAACTAAAAAACCGTTCAATATTTTTCATTTTTCGTTTTTCGTTTCTCTGCAAAACTTGGTAGATATATCAATCAGAACATAAAGTGGTGCCTTTTGATACTTACAGGTTTTGATCCCACCGGCATGTAATGCGGGGGGATATAGTTGACGCCTTGTCTGTCCGTCTGTCCCCCATCCGTCCGTTAGGTGCTGATATATCAATCAGCACCTAAAGTGGTGCCTTTTGCTATGTACAAGTTTTTGTGATTTATTATTTTCTTGCTTTGCATGGAAACGTTCGGACAGAGAGGTGTGTTTCGTTTCTCTGCAAAACTTGGTAGATATATCAATCGGAACATAAAGTGGTGCCTTTTGATACTTACAGGTTTTGATCCCTGACACTGTTTGTCTCAAAATCCAATTATTGACAACTGCAGTTTTGATTGGCACCTTCAAGAGTTATGGTGGTGAATGTTTCGAGCTCACTGTGAGCACATAAGTTTTTAACTTTTTAACATAAGTTTTATTTACAAAGGGAGATCAATTGCTAGCAATAATGTCTGAAAATGCAAACCACAAAGCAAATATACAAACTTCATAAGTTTCTAGACAAGTACATAGTTGTTATCCCTTGCCACACGTTTACTGATACAGTATTAGGCTCCATCCATTCGTACCTACGTATGTACACACTGGAACACATTAAAGATTCTTTTCATATTTGGTACATAGGTTCGTCATAGTAAAAGACAGACCCCAATTTCTCGAAACAAACTTAAGTGTGAGTTTTAACTGAAGTTAGAGTTATTACTCAAATTTGAGAAAATGCATTTCCCAGAATGTACTGAAATTGATCTTATACTTAAACATAGTAGACAGTTTGATGGATAGATTACATAACTTGTTTGGGCTTCTTTTATTTTAAGAATGCAGTTGTTGCATATTGTCAAACTCAGTTTGATATTTGAGTAACAACATAAGTTTGTTTTGAGAAATCGGGGCCAGGTCTCAGTCAGGTTTGGTGATCTTCACCCTCATTTCAAGGTCACAGGGAGACATTAGCCTTTTACCTTTTTGTTATGGTCAAAAATTTGCCTCAGAACCAGTAAAATATAACACTGACAAGTCTAAAATATTCAATAAAATGTGTGGGGCTGACAATAGCAAGCCACAAAGATTCACAATAGAGGTTTCATGTACAATGCAACTGAGTCAAATCTGAAGTAATGGGTCACAAATATAATATCAACTCAACAAAATCTTGTTTTTAGAGTGAGAAACAGTCGATTTTGGTGACTTTCACATAATTTTCAAGGTCACGGTGACACTTTAATAATTTCAGCATGTTCACCAGCATGTTAAGCTTGTCAACACGATATCTCAAGAACTGAAAGTTGCAGGAAACAAATCTGCACAGGATCCTGCCTCTGGCATCTAAACCTTAGTCTGTCTCACAGTCCCTTAACGGCATTATTTTGCCCACTTGTCAAGTCCTGCCTGCAGTGCTAAAAAGCCTAGTCTAGATTTCATCATGTTGAGGAATCTCTGGTCACCCTGGGGATCCTTTTTAATTAAAATGTGTTTACTTGTTACTATCAAAATTATATATTCTAGTACTCTGAAGTATTAGTCTCTCTAAACCTATAAACACTGTAAGTAACAGTGAATACAATATAAGCCCCATACACATTCAGGTTTCTGAATGTTTCATCAGGATTTTCTATTGAATTGCTGATTTATGATGTCTCATGACACAACCTATCTTTTCTGAACATCATGGAATCTGCAGCAGAAATAGACTTTTAGCAGATGACGATGACAAAAAGGCACATGGCACTCACAGGATTACTGGGAGCAGTGGGGTGGCCTAGTGGTTAAAGCGTTCGCTCGTCACGCCGAAGACAGGGTTTGATTCCCCACATGGGTACAATGTGTGAAGCCTATTTTCTGGTGTCCCCTGCCGTGATATTGCTGGAATATTGCTAAAAGCGGCATAAAACTTAACTCACTCACTCACAGGATTACTAGTGGAGGATCACTCTACAGCTGACACAAAATTTTGCAAATATTTGCATTATGTCTTTCTCAGTTCAACTGATTCACATTGAACAGTTTGAAGCTGTGAAAACATGAATTATGAATAGTTTTTTCAGTGTGACCATGTCTATGTGTTATTTATGAACATGCATGTTAGCAAGAGTGTTTGCATACATTTATATTCACATTCTGTTTAATTATTTGCTTTTATCCACATCTTTGGAATGCAGTTAGTTCGGGATGGACTGATTTCTTGCTGTCGTACTATTGCCCTAATGGTTGCATCCAACTTACCACAATGATACTTTTACATTGACCAAGAAGCAACGTTAATCAGTAGGAATTTTCAAAATAAGTACAAATCCTCCATCTACACCATTTATTGGTAATGCTAGTGAGTTATCAATAGGTAGCCCTGGTTGAGACTGTTTGCAGCTAAGACAGCCAGCTCATCACATATCAAATCTTATGGAGCCAGGTGTGTTTGTCAACCATTCAACCACCATGGCCACTAAGTAATGTAAGTCTGACGAATGGTAGTCTGGATCACAAAACCTTGTGATCTCCTCTGGCAATTTTGTATTCATAGCTTCAGCAATTTGAGCAGTGCCAATTTATACTTGGGACACTGGTGCACAAGGTATGTTATCTGGACAATGAGTTGTCAGATTTCCTTTTTCATGAAAGAGGAAGGTATGTGTATGTTAAATGTACAGCAATTACTTTGAAAGTTACTGTGGCCGATATTTTAGCCTTGTGAGCTACAGTGACAAGGCAGTATTTTAAGTTTTTGCAATCATTTGATCCAGTATGTTTTAAACTTTGTTCTTTTTTTCAGCAAGTGGTCTTGGCCTTGGAATTGTGTTTTCGGTTGTGTTCTTTCGGCGTAAGTATATGCACTCAAAATAGTTTTGATTACAAGTTTTAAGTGTAATAAGTGTAAACAGATGACTGACCTGATAAGATTTTGCAGCTTGCTGAAGTTATTTGTGGTAACTGCTTATTATTTTAGAGAACTTACTTTTTATCGTCCTAACTCGTACTGATAGATACTGATCTCTCCCATAACCCAAGATATAGTGGAAACCTGTTGTGTCATGCTCCCAACGACAAAACATCTCACATGATCTGTGTACTCGCACATATATGCACACACATGCACACTATCCTTCCTTTCCTCCTTCGTGAGGGCACCCCGTGAACGGATGATGATGATGAACTATGACCGTCTATTCCGACCATTCAATACTGGCCACGATTTCTAGTATATGAGTTTGACATCGTATCAGAAATGAAAGATCAAGGGGTGACTTTTGTTAAAAGATTTACAACTCGGATAAACTCAGAAACAAAACCTATTAACACATATCTCTTCCAAGTATTCCAAAATCAGTAAGAGCAGGATATTGTAAAATATCAGTGTTGATACTTACATCCCCAACCCGCTCAGGTGTTTTAAATGTCAGAAATATGGACACGGTGTAAATACTTGCACATTGTCTGTTGTGTATGCTCACTGTGATGAGAAAACACACACAACAGAAGATTGTGACAGTGATTTCAAAAAATGCACCAACTGCTCAGGCGATCATTCGTCATTTTCTAAACAGTGTCCTATTTGGAAAGAGCAAATGGAGATAAACAGAATAAAGTTTACTCAAAATATCTCCTTTTCTGAGGCAAAAGACATGGTAAAGAGATCTGATCTTTGAGAAAGTTATGCTACAGTAGCAAAAACATCATCTGAGTCTAGCTCTAAAAGAACAAAATCATCCACAGGCTGCCAAACTATCTTGACGTGGGTAAATTGCGATTCTCCACAGCTTTTGTACCCTGCTAGATCATCTCAGACTGAGGAATCACTTCCTAGTACATCGAAGTCTTCTTCTGATCATAAATCATCATCATCTCAGTCAGACACGAAGTCTCAATCGACAGCTGATAGTCAGCAAACTGTTAAAAGTAAACCTAAGCCTTAGCCGGATGCTTCAAAACAACAAAGTGGCAGAGCTCCTAAAGGGTCACAAAATAGAATTCAATTGTTCAACAAATATGGGTCTCTTGAAGACATGGACGTTTCTGAAAACGTCCATTCTAGGGCACATAGATTGTCGCCCTCCAAAAGAGTGCGGGTAGATCCCCAATAAATCCCCACAAAAGATAGTTTATTCCAATAATATTGTACAGTGGAACTGCAGAGGATTTACATGAATTACAGCTATTAGTCCAAGATTTTACACCTTCAGCGTTATGTCTCAAAGAGAATATTTAAAACAAACAGATATATTTTACCTTCGTCATTTTAATGCATATCATTGTTATTCACCTCCGGGTGATAAAACCCCTGGCGGATCATCCATTCTAGTTAGACAAACGTTATTCAAAGCCCTGTTCCACTTATTACTAATATGCAGGCTGTTGCAGTGAGAATTACTTTACATGTAGCGCTATGCTCTCTATATTTCACCGTCTTCGACGTTTGCCAAAACTGATCTTCAAGGTCTATATGACCAATACCCGAAGCCCTGTGTTGTAATGGGAGATTTAAATGGGCACAACCCACTCTGGGGTGGTGTAAATACAAACACTAAAGGTAAATGGAGAACTTTTGTTCTGACAATGATTTATGTATTTATGATGATGGCTCCAGCACATATTTACACCCTGGTACAGGGACTTATTCTGCTCTCGACTTGTCACTCACAAATTCAGAACTACTAAATGAATTCGAATGGTCAGTCCATGATGACCTCTGTGGAAGTGACCATTTTCCTACTATATTAAAAGCTGTAACTCCATCTGATGTTCCTCCATCATCAAGGCGAAATTTCCCTCTTCATGGCGTAATGCTATAGTAGTACCAATACCTAAACCTGGACATGATCATACGGATGATACGATTTCATTAACTAGCTGTGTTTGCAATACCATGGAACGCAATTGATAAATAATTGACTTGTTTGGTACTTGGAAACTAATAATCTTAAAACAGATATACAATGTGGTTTCCGTAAAAACAGAAGTACTGTCGATCACTTAGTGCATTTAGAATCATTTGTGAAAAACAAGCTGATTAATAAACAACATGCTGTGTCTATCTTTTTTGATCTTAAGAAGGCATATGACACAACCTGGAAATATGGCATTCCGAGAGATTTACATGATTTCGGTTTGCGAGGTCGATTGCCTGAATTCATTGCCAAATTTTTAAATAAGAGACAATTTCAAGTCTGCGTGGGTTCTATCCTATCTGATCATTACAATCAGGATCAGGGTGTTACACAAGGCAGTATTTTATCAGTATAAAGATAAATAGTTTATCAAAAGTTTTAAGCGATTCAATTGATGGATCGTTTTTTGTGAATGATTTTAATATTTCTTGTTGTGGTAAAAATATGCCTACCATTGAACGGCAACTGCAGTTGTGTCTAAACAAGATTAATAGATGGTGTCTTGAAAACGGCTTTAAATTTTCTAAATCTAAAACTAACTGCGTACATTTTTGTCGTAAATATAAACCACATAAAAACCCTGAACTATCTCTAGATGGCACGCTAATTGAAGTTGTTAAGGAAGCTAAGTTCTTGGGTCTAATCTTTGATTCACACATAATGTTTTAACCGCATATTATATCACTGAAAAATAAATGCCTGAAAGCACTTGACTTGTTGAAAGTGGTTTCAAATTCTAAATGGGGAGGGGATCAAGCTACCCTTCTCCATCTCTGTCGATCACTTGTGTGTTCTAAACTTGATTATGGCTCCATCATATATGGTGGAGCTTGCAAAAGCAACTTAAAACTATTAGATGGTGTCCATCATCAAGGTCTAAGACTTTGTCTTCAGTCTTTTAGAACTTCACCTATTGACAGTCTCTATGTTGAGGCTGATGAACCATCTCTTGAGCAGCGCCGTATAAAGTTAGCTTTACAGTACATTACTAAATTATACTCTAATGAATCTAACCCTGCCTATAACTGTGTTTTCAATCCCCTTTATGAGGATTTATACAACAAAAAGTCTTCTCTTGTTCCGCCTCTAGGACATAGAATTAAACCCTTTCTTTCTGCTTATTTCTTCTCCTCCTTGGCAGTGGGACAGGCCCCAAGTAGACCTAACATTGACCACATTTAAGAAATCAGAAACAAATGAATTACAATATAAACAAGAATATAATCAACTAAAACATAAATATAGCAATTATAAATCCTTATTTACAGATGGGTCCAAGGACGGTGGTGCAGTGGCTTGTGCCACTGTCATTGGATCCAGAACAATATCTTCTAGATTACCAGACAACAGTTCTATTTTCACGGCTGAAGCTAACGCCATACCAACAGCTCTTAAATATATTCAAAGACACCCTAAACATAAACAGTATATAATCTATTCAGACTCTCTTTCTTGCCTTCAGGCTATTAAAAATATTTCTTGTAAACATCCACTTTTAATTGAAAGTATTGAATTTTATAATAATCTTGCTACTGACATCGTCTTCTGTTGGTTACCCAGCCACGTAGGCAGTTCCGGTAACGCAATGGCCGATCTTGCTGCAAAGGTAGCACTCAACAAATCTGTGACACCACTTCTTATTCCATACACTGATTATAAAGCTAACATTAGATCTTATATCCGTGATCTGATGCAGAAGAAGTGGGACACCCAGGTAGGCATCAATAACTTACATGAAATAAACCCTACATTGGTTAATCCTACTTGGGTTGTCAGTCCAGATATGAAGAGGTCATTATTAGATGATGTCATATTGGTCACACCAGATATACGCATAAATACCTATTGAAAGGTGAGGATCCTCTATTTTGTATCCCTTGTGATGAAAGAATCACAGTCAAGCATGTCTTGCTTGATTGCGTTGAGTATTCCATCACAAGGGATACCTATTTTAAATCACGTAATATGACGGACCTTTTTACTAATATCAGTTCTCATTTAATTATTGCATTTTTAAAAGAATTGGATTTGTTGAATAAATGTAAATAGATAATTTTTATTATTATTGGTAGTTTAGATTAGTAGCTGATTTTGATAGTGGCTGTACCCTCAAGTGGGGTTGAAGTATTATAAAATTATTGTCCTCCTGAGAGGGTACATAAGTCCCAAAACATTCGATGTAAATTTAAGTCTACCAGGTTTTTAATCGTAGTATTCTTGTCATTTTAAATTTGGCTAGCATTTTGTACACTCGCCACCAGCTAGGGTCCATGCAGGTAGCAAAGGTACTGTAGTCCCCATGGTCCCTAGTATGGTGATCTACCTTCTGTTGTTGGCGATCTATAGCCCGTGTTTTATAATGTATTGTCTTCTTTAATTACAATGATTTAGTTTTTCATGCTGGTTTTATATAATATCTGTGTCAACAGGTATTTTATACTACACATATATTCCATTTCAGTGTTATGTTCCCGTCATGATATGGCTGAAATATTGCCGATGTGATGTTAAATATTAACTCACTCACTTACTCCCTCGTGAGCCAAAGTACTTCCAAGCCAGTTCTCTCAGGTAGGATTTTCACAAGCTCCTGCTGATCATTAACATGAGATGCTTCAACACCACTTATCTTCAACCACCCTCTGATTCAGTATGATACCCATTCATCTTCTCAGTTCGATCATCAGCTCAAGGACTTAAGAATCAGGTTATACTCCAACCATTTCATGTTTCCTTGTTTTGTATTCCAAGGCATCCATTACCAGTGAAGAGTGCACCCGTTAGGCATATCCACAGGCTTTTGGCTATTTACTCATAGTTCAACTGGGATCGATTTCAGCACCTTCAGTTCGAAAGAAGTTACCTGATTTAGGTTGAATGGTCAACCTAAAGAAGAATGAACTAATCCCAACTCAGCAACTACAGTTTGTAGAGGTTTGACACCAGAATGGGGAAGATGTTTTTTATAGGGGCTCTGTTTGACATCAGAATGGGGAAGATGTATGTTTATAAATGGCTTTGTTGGGGATGATGTTTGTTCCTCCAGATCGATGGTCCAATGGGCAGGATCTCACCCTCAGAGGCCAACTCCCAACTTCAGCCATTGTTGCTTCTCGTAACTGTCTGTTTCTTGTAACTGATGATCTCAAAACACTGATGACTCTGCTGTTGTCATTCCATGATCATGTATGTTTGACTTGAAGAGTCAACCGTTTGTGACTATTCATGTCATCCCAGCAAGCTGGATGGCCAGTCAAAATGAGCATGGAGATGAAAATAGTTTAGTACTATTACCAAGGAAAGATAAATCTGAGTTTCTAAACATGGGTCTTAGAATATGCTACATCCCATGGGCAAAACAGATTATGGTAACATTCCCTTTGTTACAGTGTTGAAAGTTGTTGATCCTTTAGCTCAAAGTATATGCTTAAACCTTGCCTTGCACAGTTTAGCGAAGTTTCAAAGTTCAACGGTACCACCATTTTCATGTTTCAAAGTGCTTTTACTATGCGCGATTTGATTTTTTGCCACGATTCTTGGCAATAATGGCGTACGAGAGGGGTACGAGTCTTTTTGTAGGTCATGGAAAGAGTTCAGTAGTTACGAAAGGGGAGCTAATCTTCTCAACAAACAGTTTGCAGGGCTATGGTCTGCTGTAAAAACACCTGTCACATCAATCAATGACTTAAGAGTTCAGCGTGGTCATTCTGGCCATTACAAATTGGGGTCAGATTCTTGTGTGATCAGACAATTGATATGTCAGTCACCACGGATCTACAGGGTTCTTGCACCTGTTAGATTGAACTTTCAGGTTCATTCATCTGAGCATCAAAGCAAAAGAAGTTCACATTCAAGGGTGAAGAATGTCATCGCCAACTCCTTGTCATCCATCCCCGACAGAATGGAGACTTCACCTCCAGAGTTCAACCAGGTTCAACAATCTAGCTTTAGGATCATCATGCACTAGTGATTTCATTGGGCAACATAAATCCTTACATACTAACACCTCCACTCTATTCACTTGAAACGCTCTGGTTAACCAAGAAAATGATACTGCTTTTAGTCGCGTGCTGTAGGCCAGCTAGAAGTTGGTTCATCACCCTGCTAAACCTTGCCAATAAATACCTCTTCTCAGCCTCTTCTGTTGGTCCACCCCCACCGAGTATGTCTTCATTGGTCTCTGCAAACATTCCATTTACAGGTTAGGCGCGTTTGCAGAGATCTTTGGTCATCAGGGGTTATTCAAAGAGTGTGACTTCTGTTGTCAGTGTGGCACATCATACTTTGACTTGCTCCTGGTACGATGATAAATGGAAGAAGTTCAAAAAATATTGCGAAGTGCTATTCCCTACTACTGCTTCAGCTCAGGTTGTCACCATTTACCTCGAGTATCTGTGTTCTTCTAGAAATCTCAAGGGGTCAACTCATGCTCTCAACACAGTGATGTCAACCTCTACTGACATCAAGATTTCCACAGTGCCTAACTTCAATCTCTTTTGTGCTCATACTAGTTCGCTGATCAGACCAAGAAATTCCAGCCTCCACCTTGGATTTATCGATCATCCTTCATCTCAGATGACTTCGAGTCATTAGCTGAGATGAGTTTGGGGCGACCTTGTAGCCTTGGCAATCTCAGCATGCATTTCGGAGGTAGCTGTTTTCGGTGAGTCGTGCATTGTAACTTTTGGAATAATGATCCGATTTTGACCAACTATAGGTACTTTCTTGGGAAATCTTCTAGCTTTCAATTCACTGGCCTCAATAGGGCCTTACAATTATTTTTCATGGTGAAATCCAACGTTTTGGGAGGAGGGGAGGCTTTCAGTGGTGGCTAAACCACCCCACACCATTAGAATTACACCTCTCGGCAGTCGGCCTCCACAGCACAACAGTTGGCATGATGATCATATGTGTTCAAAGGTGCAATCGGCCATTTGCATGGGACAAGTTTTATCTGGACTCATCAGAAGACAACACTTGTTGCCATTATTGACATTGTCAATGCTGGTGTTGTCTAGCGCACTGTAAACAGTATTGGCGGTGACATAAGGACAGCGACATCTGATCCCTGTAGCCCCCAGACAATGACAAACAGTGTCTGCAGATGCGATGTTGATCTGGTCTGCAACATTCCAATGCTGTTAGATGTGGCATGTTTTCTCATTGTTGTAACACTTAATTTGTTTTTCTGTGGTTTTTTTTTTTTAATTACCTGCCTTATAAGAGATCAAACTGCAGTGAATTGCACTCATTTTTGTGTGAAACATGAAAATGTCACGCAAAAGCACAAAATAGAAACACATGAAAATGATCGTGTTTGGACAAGAATAACCAGCAACAAGGTCAAAACCATCTTCAGTTGCTTGGGTCAGTATTGGTATACTTTGTTGTCCTAAGTAATGCATTTGAAATGCATGTTTTGAAAATAGTATCTTACGTTTCATTTGCAGTTTGGTATGTAAATTATATATATAAAAAAAAAGAATACTATACCACTAGGTATTTGTGTAACGTTGATATCCAGTTGGTTCAACTGCTCAAGGGCGCTTTGTTTTTCCTGCGACCATTGGATGTCCATCACAATGGCACATAGTATTTTCAGTCTCAATTCCCTAGGGATCATACAGCTCTTGCAGTCTACCAAATGCACCAAGTTAATGTGGCTTTCCCATCCTTGTGAGGTACCCATTCACGGCTGGGTGGACTGGAATCCCTACTATTCAACCTAACTTTCCTATTAACCTATCTATTTTTGCTTATCCTTACTCATGGTTATAATGCTTGTCTCCTCCTATGCAGAAACAGTGGAACACTTGAATTCCTTGTGGTTCCCAGAAGAGGACTTAAAATTTCACTCATCCACAAGTTGCCTCCCTTTTCCCGTGCACACAATCACCTGACCTGACCAGTCACCCTCTCTTGAGTCCCGTACAAGGCACTATAGCCTTTTGACATCATATCTTTTTAAATAATTTACACTATGTATGGGGCTTAGGCTACAATTCACCTAATTCGTATGTGAATTTTGGAATGAGTTTGATGCTATTTTATGACATCATTTCATCATTAAATGGTTTGTTTACATTGTTGCAATCTTGCAGTCTTTGAAGGTACTGGTTATCAGGACCTGATCCTCTTCGCCAATGCCAGTCATGCATTAAATCCATGTCCATCCGTGTCTTCATTGCAGACATTGGACCCGTGAAGGTCTGGGGGTAGAATAGGCGTTCATCAACCCATGCTTGTCATAAGAGGTGACTAAAGGGATCAGGTGGTCAGGCTCGCAGACTTGGTTGACACATCTTCTTTTCCCATTTATGCTGTTGGATTGTCTGGTCTGATCCCTGGATTGTCTGGTCCAGACTTGATTATTTACAGACCACCGGAATATTGCTGAGTGTGGTGTTAAACTAAACCCTTTTCACTCACTCACTCACTCACTCACTCACTCACTCACTCACTCACTCACTGCAGACATTGTATTAATTAAGATCATGGAAATGTTTCAGACTTTGTCTCAAAATGGAGGGAAGGGCTTCATTTCTGGAGCACCACTCAAAAACCTTTCCGTATTTTTCAGCAGATCTTGGCAGATATATAACACAGATCTTGAAATGATGCCTTTTACTGTTTACATATATATATGGCATTTACATTTTTCATGATTCATCTTCTAATGACTCTTATTCCGGATTTCCATGGAAACGATTCAAACTGAAAAAACGTCAAATATCTGTCAGATGATTTGTCCTTTTCAAAAATGTTGGATATGTCATCTTATGATGACTCTTGTTACCTATTGCTGAAATTCATCATACTAGTGAATAGCCGATTATGCAGCAGGCATCCAGAACCTCGTCAAGGTCACTCACTTCAACTAGACAAAGTATTCACTAAATTTCACCCAGCAATGGTGCTGCCCTGCGCCCATAACACATGTGCAGTGAACAGCTTCGCGGAGCTTGAAATAGTATGCATGCCTGCAGTATGAGGTCGTGAGCAGTAGTCTAATCTTGGTTGTGCACACAAACAAGTAAATAATCAACTCATTACATAAAAAAACTTGTTGATAGTGGTAAGCACTCTCTGTCACAGAGAAAGATCAATGGATTATTGACACCTATATGTCTGCCAGTCTCTCTGATAAAGACAATATGCAATACACAGCTTCAATCATTGACCACATGCAGTTTGAACTTAAAGGTCACATATACTCTAATAGGGTACAAATGCAAAATCACTTGCTGCCATCGTTATAAATGAAACCCCGTCATTAAAACTGTTTATTTCGATCTTTAATTACCTTAAATCGACCTTTTTGTCAACAGTGCACAATTTTCAGCCACAAACGAAATTTCAACCAATCTGTGACGTAATAGTGGGTATAGAAATGAGGGTCTGTGCAGTATTCATCTACATTTCAGGGGTGAAACTATTTCGTTTACAGATTTGTACAAACCTGAAACTGTGAAATCTGTTGAGAAAAATGAAAGCTATATGTTCTCACAATCTACCATCATTTAGTTCTGTCTCCTGCTTTGCCTAGTTTTCGAGTTACAACCCTCCTTTTCATGGACGATTCTGTCAAAATCACTTGGTGTCGCTAGGTTGTAATCCGTGTTAGGTGGTATAAACCTACACGTTATTTGTCATCATTCACTTGATGCTCAGTTAATGAATTTATAACAGGTATAATTAGTGGTAACACCACTTAGATTCCCCGACAAAGGCCCCATTTGGCATTTCTTTTGTGTGGATCGATCAAAGGATTAACCGATAACAGGCTGATTGATTAATTGGTTTTATGGGGATTTAAATGGGGGATTTGTCAAAAGGTAGGGTTTATGTATGTACATTTACTAATCTATACTGAATACACTCTGTCATGTCTGTGTCTATGTAAAACAACACCTTTCATTCAAAGGATTAACCGCCAACACATTGATTGATTGCTCATTATAGGCTAACTAAATAACTTTTTAAAAAGAATGACGCACATTATCAAAGTAGTTGCCAGGTGTGCTATCTTGGGTAACCAGTGAAACTATACAGCAATGTGAAAAACCTGAAACGATACATCAGGTTTTCGTATATTAGACTGTTAAAAGACACATCACTTGTGAAATCTGCAGATGAATTATATATCACTTGTGTTTGTGGATATTGATGGATACATTCCTCAAAGAAGGTAATAGCCTGACATTCCTCCTATAACTTTAATTTTAATATTTGGATTTTTGTTTTTAATAAGTTGTCTTAGCTGTCAACAGAATCATTGTTTTCGTCTTTAAGTGTAATGATGCAGACGACATACACTAGGGTGTGCGTGCGAATTATGATTCATGTAGGAAAACTATGAAATGTCTACATATTACATTCCTGTTATACGTTCCCAGATCGCTTCTTTTTATTAAGTTTCAAAATGCATACAAGTATGATTATAAAGTAATTAGGATTATGAGACCAAGTATAAAGACGTATATTGACAAGTGTCTACATACTGGTGAGTGAACGTTACAAACCAAGTAAATTTAGCAAAGAAGAAATTTATCGTGCAGTATTTTGACTTCGACCCCGACCTCGCTTAGGTTATGTTACAGGTTGTGTCATGCAAACTCCTTTTGGTAATGATTCAAATACATATTTATGTAGTTTTGATTTTCTAACTTGATGAGAACAAACCATACATAATCTCATTAATTCAAATGGATTTGACTTCACGATTTTCAAAAATGGCGGCGCCCTGTCTTTGGATGAATGCTATTTAAGTTTGTTTTCACCGACTTACAAAAGGACAATTTCTTTGTACTGGTACTAAAATATGTATTTTACTGATGGACATTTGGTTTTTGCATGACATTGCTTATAACATAACAATTTCACTCTTGGAAGTGAGGTGGAGGTCAGTATAACGTTGCTTGCAATATAAATGTCACTTCGACCCCCACCATGCTTCCTTGGAAGAAGTCCTTATGTTAATAGTCGTTTCATGCAAAATCCTTTTGGCCATGATTCAAATGCATGTTTAACTACCAGTAAAAAGTAGTTTTGATTTTCTAACTTGATGAGAACAAATCATAATCTCAATAATTCTAACGGATCTTAGCCTGTGACTTCACGATTTTCAAAAATGGCGGCGCCCTGTCTGAGGATGATTGCTATTTAAGTTTGTTTTCACCGACTTACAAAAGGACAATTACTTTGTACTGGTACTAAAATATGTATTTTCCTGATGGACATTAGGTTTTTACATGACATTGCTTATAACATAACAATATCACTCTTGGAATCGGTCTGTATAAGGGGTCAATATAATGTTACTTACGATAATATTGTCACTTCGACCACAACCTCGTTTCCGAGGAAGAAAGTGTTATATCCATGCAAAATCCTTTTGGTCAGCAATGTGTAGTAAGCAGTCTTGATTTTATAAACTCGATGAAACTTGAACTCCATTTTCTATCCTGGAAACGTGGAAGGGGGCGAACCATCCGATTTAGTATATACCACAGGCTTCCACAAAGCTCACTTCGCACACACTAACAACCAATTTAAGCATAAACTACGGAGTCGGGTGGAAATCTGTGCGTAGTGACACCATCACCCGACCCCAAGGAACAATTGAAAGCAACACAACAATTTAGCATGTCTTTGGTGACGTCGAGAAATCAGCAAAATGACGAGCTTCCTACACATTTTCTATACATTTAACTTGAAACCGTTCCTTCTATGACATCACTGTAGGGCTCTGACGACAGAGGTTTCGTTTGCAGGCGAGAGAGAAGCAGGCGGCTTTTTAGCAACTTTTAAGCGCTTGGTATTAACTAACCACAAGTTTTTTGTTAAAAAAACCGGTGTTTCGTTTATGACTAACCAAAAGTCTTTCATATGCAGTGATAAAAAGAATACCAAAAATTGAGTTTAGTGGTCCTTTAACACCCTTTAGCCTATACGACATAAACAAAATGAATTCATTTATGACTCGTGTACGCGTGTCCCGTCTCTGCCACATGATGTAATTAGTGTGATACTTGTACACATCATTTTTCTCAGGTGACTATATCTGACGGAAACTGGTGCAAACTCTTGTCAGTTTCAAGTCCTGCTTTGTACTTGGACGAATGACAGTTTCCATACATGCAGTAGTACAGTTTTGACTGTATCAAACGCAAATTCCGAGAACATGTATTTACAAAACCCAACATCTTGATATACATTCTTTATGGATAACAGCTTCTTCTTGTGTGTATGATTTTGTTGGACAACGGTGCATGAATCCATACTGAAACAATGCAGCAAGTACAATAAGAAAAGTTGTTACCCATAAAGAACCTTACTTTCTTGTGACTTGCCATACTTCTAAAATGCCTATCAAACGGATCATCTTTCTGTACACACAATGAGCCCTCAGCGTATCAGCAAATGAACCAGTGAATCGGAAGCTGTCATTACACTTGAGTGCACACCCTGCCGGGTTCAGTCTCCCAAGGGCTTCATTTCGAGGGAAGTAAGCCCAAGTACAAAATACTACACTTTTGAATCGCGATTGTACGCTTAAAATGTGGGGGTTTTTTTTGTTGTTTTACAAGCAGCAATGTATATTATATGTCATAGATAAGTGATAATTGTGTTTTAATCATTTTTGATTTTTTGATTGCATGTGACCTTTAATATGAATGAAAATAGGCTACCTTCACAATGCAATAATATGATCTTATTACAGGATGAAAGTGGAAGAACTACTCGGGTTACACTTATCAAATCATTTTATTCAGCCTTGTCTTTGTATTTGCTTGGGTTGCACAAGATGTAGGACACCCCAATACTTTTATTTCAGCATTTAAGGGAAGGCTGTATCAAAAGAGGGTTTCGGAATTAGGTGCTTTATCAAAGACACAATACTATAAACAGTTTAAATCATTATTAAATGTTGAAGTGTATTTGTCATCTGATTTTCCTGTTTGTATAATATCTGCCATTGCATGATTTAGATGTTGTAATTATGGACTAGCAGTAGAAACAGGCCACTATGATGGTGCAGAGTATATAAAGCATCTCTGCCCTTATTGCCTTAAAGATAAATTGTCTTTTGTAGAAGACAGAGCTGAGAAGATCAGGCGTAGAATAGGCCTTCAAGCAACCCATACTTGCCTTGAAAGGCGACTATAGGGATCAGAGGGTAGGGCTAGCTGACTTGGTCAACACATGTCATCGGTTCCCAAATGCACAGATAGATGCTCATGCTGTTGATCTCTAAATAGTCTGGTCCAGACTCAGTTATTTACAAACTGCCTGACCATATAGCTGGAAGACTGCTGACTGTGGCGTAAAACTGAACTCACTCACTCACTCACTCTTGCAGAATCAAACATGCAGGAGTTAATTTCCTGTCTGCAAGGCAGTAAATGTGTTTGGATGGATGTATTTTCATTCAATTGTTTGTACTTTCAGGTCGTCCATGGCCAGTGGCTTTTGGAGCAGGAGTTGGACTTGGAATGGGATATGCAAATTGTCAGAATGACTTCCAGAGACCATTCAGAGTTAGCGGCAAACTTATTAAAGTTAGTTCTTGTAATGTTATCCAAAAGTAAGGATATGAGTCCACTGCAAATACTTAACCAGCCACAGAAAGAAACCATGCTTTGGTGGTTTTTTTCTTCATTTTAAATGTATAAACAATGAAAAAGAATCACAAAGACCCTAATGGTTGAATATTGAGATCATAAAAATAGAGCAGAGCAGGATGTTTAATGTACCTGACTTTGGGGGTCTCATTGCAGAGCAGGGGTTCGGCAACAGTATTACAATCTCAACAACAGCTATGCCCATGGTGGGGAATGAGAACAGTATTGTATCATCCATGCCTAGATGTTATCACAATGTCTTCAAAGGCTTATCGAATGGCTTGCTACAATCAAAGGCTTATGGAATGGCTTGCTACAATCTTGGCTTGCCTATCCTATGTAGGATAGGCCTTCAGCAACCCATACTTGCGTTAAAAGGCAACTATGCTTGTCATAAGAGGCGACTAATTGGATCGGTTGGCCAGACTTGCTGACTTGCTTGACATATGTCATCGATACCCAAGTGTGCAGATTGATGCTCATGTTGTTGATCACTGGCTTGCCTGGTCCAGACTTGATTATTTACAGACTGCCGCCATATGGCTGGAATTCTTGATGAGTGCAACGTAAAACTAAACTCACTCTTTGTGACGTGCCCCTTTACCAAGTCATTATGGAACCAAGGCCAAGGAGACTTCTGTACAAACTGTTGCATGCATGAACAGGACCTAGCAATATACCCAGTTTTAGTATGGTTATTTAACTAGTATGGTTATTTAACTAAATCACTGGTAGTTAGGAGAGAAATCAAGTGTACAGCTGACTGCTATTTCCAACCTTTTTCACAAAATATAATGTAGTACTCCATGTCATCTGAACTGAATCAGTAAATTTCCTGAAAGTGATTAAAAACTGGAAAGAATAATACTGGCCCTACTTTTAGAACTGAGTCTAAAGATTGTGTTTCTGTACAACTAGTACTCTGGTATCTTGTGTAAAAGTGATTTCCATAGATTTATCTTTTTTCAGGTTCATGAAGCCAATAGCAGCTGAGGGGAAGAGATATAAAGCTGAGCAAACAATTCACCAGAATGTGTGGACTGAACATATGTTGAGTGTTGAGACCTGAAACATAGGTTTTGTAGCCAGATAAGTCACCATTAGTGGCATGAACTATGTTAAGCACGATAATAAAGGCTTGTCACAATACAATGAAAATGGTCATTTTCATTTCCAGTAACTGACACAAGATTCACATGCACCTGTATTCATAAGTGTGAATGTTTTCATTCATGTCGTGAGTATGCTTGTCATGTGAACACATCTAAATGTATGGGACAGAATCGTGTGATGCAAATGTGAACTGAGTCAATATTTTTATGATAGTTTGTTAAACAATATTTGTATTTTGAGTCAAACGGAGTACTCAAATTAAATAAATGGAATTTGGCTTTCAAGACACATACATTTGTTTTCATAGTCATGTAAGAAAAGAGGGTGGTGCTTTATTAATGCTCATTCATTTGTGTATGTGTATCAAGGACATTTGTACCAAGACATTCCAGAAAAGGTATCATAGTTGTAATCATTTTGTTTCCGGAGCAGAACTCAAAACCGTTCAGTATTTTTAGACCAAAATGGATAGATGTAATAATGTGAACCTATGGTTGTGCCTTTTGCTATTTACAGATTTTGGGCATATAGTTTAGGCCTCGTCTGTCTGTCCGTCCTTCCGTCCGTCCGCCCATCAGTCCGTAATCATTCTATTTTTCCTTATCCTGACTCATGCCTATTGCTTATCTCCTCTTCCCTGGCGAAGATTGTGAAACACCTGGAATCCCTCGAAGTTCCCTTCTAAAAAAAGCGGACGTAAAATACACTCACCCACGTATAGCCTCCCTTGCCATACTCTTCACTCTCTCTTTATCACCCGACAAGGGCAGCTGGAGTTACCTGGAGTCTCCACTACAGCGATAAGTTTTTCAATTATTTTGGTCCTTCAACTATATTTATGTCGTATACGGTATTTGGTTTATGTATATGTATAACGATTTGTTTATTCGTGATTGGATGTTGATATAGCCGATATATAACCAAGACTTCGTCTCAGTTGATCAAACTGTGTTAACAGTGTAAGTTACGGCTGTCAGCGGTTGTCCCGCTTTTAGTTTCACCTGTAAGCCCTTGCGTTCTTCCACTATTTGCTGTGAATTTCATAGAAATGTATCTGTTTCAGAATTTATTGTTTAAATTTGTTTTTTCCACAGACTTGTGAGGGGCAGGCAACATCGACTTCCATTAGTCATGTCGAATTGGGTGACTTAGCTTTTCCTTCTTTTTTTTCATTAACTGCTGAATTTTGTTCCCGTTATCAGTCAGGCGTGTCCCCGGGGTTATACCTTGGGTCCAGCGAGTCGTCCCCTAGACCACAGAAGAATACTTCATCGGAAACGGGGCCATCACAGCCCCACAAGTCTCAATCACCATTGTTGTCGATGATGAAGTTGTCTGCAACGAAGTCATCGCAGAATCAACATTTTTCGACAAAGAAGTCCTGTGGTCACGAGATCGTCCCTCTACAGGAACGACATATCTATGATGAGCCACAGTTGATGCAACATGATCTTGAAAGGTCATGTTGAAGAAGAACGAAGACTACAGTCTTCAACTACGTTGACAGTTAAGCCTAGATCGGCCACGACTTCATCGTCACCACACTAGATCATCAGACAACGTACACTATGTCAGCAGCCTTGGTCATCACATCAGACATCTCTACGAGGCAGCCATCACTGCACTCAACGCAGCTGTTGGACACAGACGCCTGCATCCAACATGAACTTGATAATGTCATGTTGCAGAAGAACGAGGACTACAATCTTCAACTACGTCGACTGTTGCTCCTAGGTAGGCCACGACTGCATCGTCACCCCTCCGGGCCATCAGACAACTCACACTTCGTCAGCAGCCTCATTCATCACAGCAGAGACCTCTACGAGTCTGCCGTGACTGCACTCAACGCATTTGTTCGACGCAGACGCCTTCATGCAACATGATTTTGGAAGTCATGTTGAAGAAGAACGAAGACTACAATCTTCAACTACGTTGACTGCGTGTGAGCACTGAACTAGATCTGCACTCACTCCAGAGGATGAAGAGAAGGCGTATGCACGCACCAGCTCAGGAGGATCGTCACTCTGTCGAGTGAGTGCCCGAGCATGGGTGAGTGTGCTCGCATGAGTGCACGTGCACGGACAAGTGAGCCAGCACGGACGAGTGAACCAGTGTCTATTCTAGAACTGAAAATCTAAGGGGTATTTGTCGCCCCCTCACAAAAAGAGGAGGGGGTGTTCAGAAGGGTTTCTCCAAAATGCACCCATGTGTGAAACTGTCCGTGTACATATCATAAAACGTGACACTCAAACTCACCAAAAAGGCACACATATCACGAAAGGCACGTGCTCTAGATGCGATGGAAGAGAAAAAAAACACATGTGTTCAGTTTTTTAGTTGTTGGGGCTTAGGTTTTGACAGTGAAAACTTGCCTCGTTAGTATTGGGAGAATAATAGTTTCTTGAGCCCAATTGTTAGACATTTAGTACTTAGAAATTTAGTGTTAAGACATTTAGTTGAGGATATTTTCAAACGGGCCTGAAATTTACTGTATTTGTGAATACATTTCTTGTTGAATCAATTTGTGGGTCCCTTCAGTTCGTTTAGTTGGTTTTCACTGTAAATATTATTTAATTTAGTTTTGTCCAAGGTTGAAATATTACCTACAGCCACCCAGTTTATTTTTTACTTGCACATAGTTTCTAGGACCCTTTCAGTTCGCTTAGTTTGGTGTATTTCTTTTCAGACCGATTTTTTTAAACAAAGACTTCCACTGTGCATTCCTCCGCTACAGGGGGGAATACTTGTATTGCCGTCTTTCAAAATAGCGTACTTGTATCCATATGAATAAAGAATACCAACAATTTTTAAAAAAATTTTCAAGCTGAATTCTCTTTCTGTAATGATTGAAATGATTATGAAGCACTTAACCAAGAACTGAACTTGATTCCTTAAGATTCACATCTTGAAAACTCTGTTCATTGCTTACAAATAATCTGAAATTGGTCCACATCATGTCCACTCAAAGTCAAGTTCAGAACTTCTCATTGAAATTGTTACATGTTGAAAGAAAATCTTTGAAAGATCGTCCTTTGCTTTTTGGTCTTGAATTCCTCAAAAGCCTTGCTGGCATCAAAGGTTGAAACAGGTGGGCCCTCAATACTTATTGTCATCAACTCTCTGATTGCCTTCTCACTCAGTTTGTTTCTATGTGATGTTTCTATAATGTTCTGACTTGAAGAACATGTTCATAAATTGCAGTCTGAACTGGCAATCCAGTGCCGGCAAGCTTCAGTAGGCTTGGAAAGAGGTCCTGTTGACAGCTATCAGTAATTTTCCATAACTCATGGAATTTGTCTCTTTGATACTTCTGTTGAATCAGGAGGCGTTTTAACAAATCAAATTCTTGTCTTGCTGACCCTGCATCGATGAAGGCAGGGACGTCACCCTTATGGCTGCCATGAGTGATGAACACATCTAGTTTCTCTTTACCACGACTCTGAAGATTTGTTTCAGGAACAAATGACAAGTCCCTGAATGCCAGCACATCAAAAGATGAAATGACCTTAACGCTTTCAGGGGGCAATTTTGTGTTGAGATTTTCTATCAGCTTCCAAATAAAGGTTGTCATGGTTGCCTTCACAGCTGCCTCCTGTAGTTTCTTGCGTTTCAGTTCATGCCTATGGAGGTGATTGTTATCTGTCAACAGAGACTGGAACTCTTGTGTGTAATGTGCATCATTTTCCTTCAGATACTGAAATTTATGAACTGTACTTGCAACCACTGGCTTCAGTGATGCAACATCCATCTTTTTGCATCACTAAATCAAGTTCAGTTGTCACTGGTATTTCATCCACTAGACTCCAGGTTAGAGTAGTAAACTTGAAGTTAGTGATTGACTTCAAAAGAGACGTAGCTCTTGGATGCTTTGATAGTTCAGTTGATTGAAAATATACAACCAGGCTTTTCCAGGATTTGTAGATGGCTTCCAATACATTATAGAAGCTGAACCATCTTATATCATTCATTTCTCTTACTTTGAGGTGAGGCTGATTGAGCAATTCCTGTAGCCTAGCTAGTCCGCTGCTTCTAACTGATGACCCTTGTGAGAGTAGATTTGTACTGTTGCATAATGTCAATCTTGGCAGCAGATTGGCTTGTACATAATGCAAGTCTATGTGCAACGCAATGGATATTGATAATAAATGGGGATGATCTTCTGAGCTCTGCTTCTACACCATTAACAGATCCCGTCATAGCACCATCATATCCAAAACACATAATTTGTTTCACATCAACGCCAAGATCATTGAAGATTGCAAGGAGTTTCTGGGTTTTAGCATCTGCGCCCTTTTCACGTAAGTCAAAATTTCCCAGAAAGTGGGATCTGGAATTAAAGCCATTGTCAACGAATTTGACATAAACAGTGAACCTTCCTGTCACTGAGATGTCCGTGCTTTCATCTATCAAAATTACTACACAATAAGCATCCTTTAAATCTCCAATTATTTGAGCCATGATTGTATTCGCAATTGCTTCCTGAATGTCCTCAGCAAGAGACCGACCTGTATGTGGCATTACCCCCAACATTAAAGGTCACATGCAACCAAAAAATCAAACATAATTAAAACACAATTATCACTTATTCATGACATATAATATACATTGCTGCTTTTAAAAAAACAAATAAACAAAATTATAAGCGTACAATCGCGATTCAAAAGTGCAATATTTTGTACTTGGGCTTACTTCCCCCGAAACGAAGCCCTCGGGAGACCGAACCCAGTCATAGCGGGTGGATATGCACTCAAGTGTAACGACGGCTTCCGATTGGCTGTTTCCTTTGCGGATATGCTGAGGGTTCATTGTGTGTACAGAAAGATGATCTGTTTGATGGGCATTTTAGAAGTATAGCCAGTCACAAGAAAGTAAGAACCTTTGCAGATAACAACTTCTTTTTGTGTACTTGATGCGTCGTTTCAGTATGGATTCATATACTGTTGTCAAACAAAATCATATACACGAAAAGAAGTCGTTATCCATGAAGAATGTATATAGAGATGTTGGGTTTGGAAAATACATGTTCTCTGAATTTGCGCTCGATCCAGTAAAAAACATGTCAGTAGAAATGGTAAACTACTGCATGGCTGGAATCTGTCATTCGTCAAGTACAAAGCAGGACTTGAAACTGACAAGAGTTTGCACCAGTTTCCGTCAGATCCAGTCATCCGAAAAAAATGAATGTACATGTAGTTTGTTTGCAACCCACAGATATAAAAACCTGTCATGTGTATCACACGTGCCTAATTACATAATGTGGCAGACACGGGACTCGGGTGCACGAGTCATAAATCAACTCATTTTCTTTATGTCGTATAGTCTGATAGGTGTTAAGTTCAAATTGCACGTGGTCAATGATTGAAGCTGTGTATTGCATGTTGTCTTTAGCAGACAGGCAGATAGACATATAGGTGTAAATAAACCAGACACTGAGCTTTCTCTGTGACAGAGGCTGCTTACTACAATCAGCAAGTTTGTTTATGTAACGAGTAGATTATTTACTTGTTTGTGTACACAACCAAGATTAGACTACTGCTCACGGCCTTAGACCCTGGGCATGCATACTGTTCCAAGCTCCGCGAAACTATTCACTGCGCATGCGTTATGGACGCAGCGCAGCACAGCTGTTGAAACCAGTTTTTCCCCCAGCGCTGGGGGGAATTTAGTGAAACGTTTGAACTCCGATTTCGCGGGCTTTTTTTCATCGCGTTTTTTTCAACTTTATAGATGGATTGGCATTTTTTATGATTTGTTGCGGTAAGTGCACACCGAAAGGTACCAGAATCTGCAAAGTTGTGTTTTACGTTGCATGTGACCTTTAAGGTTTTGAACATTGGTGCAGCCTTCCTTCTCCAACAATTATAACAGAGAACCATACTTTTCAATAGCTATGTTTTCCGTGCAAAGCCAGTATACTATGTCAATAGCTGACTTAGCAGACAATTCCTCATTGGATACTAACTAAATTAGACACAGATGCCTCTATTCTGGTTTGTGACTTCGTCTTTGCTATAAAGGAAACTGGTGGTCACTGGTTTGTGCATGATAGGTAGTGTAGATGTACGAAAGTACAACTACCACCACTGAAAAGTATTGCTCATTTTATTTTGACTACAATAATCACATATCATAGCACCAAGCTCATTTTGAGAGAGCAATGGCCATTCTTTCAACAATTTTTTCTGAAAAACACTTTTTTTTTTTTTTTAGAGCCTTAGGGACTGGGGTCGGTCTTGGGGTTTTGCTCGCATTTCAATTCACATGTCTCTTTAACAGACGTATCAGTCATGGGAGACGTGGCTAACACTGTTGCTTTCTCGGTCTTCTCGTCAATGAAGTAGATCTTAATAAGCCTCCCCAGCTCGAGCATCCTTGAGGTAAAGAATGAAGATCAGGGTCAGAACAACTGGAGTTTTCCACCCTTAGCCGTTCCCATACATCTCCATCTCCAGTGGGTGAATGTCTTCAAATCGACTGGAAGAAGCAGGAAATTCCCAACGGTGAATACGTCATGAAGATTCTTCGAGATGACTGCAACGTACCACTGCAAACTACACCTCCGATCACAAGAGATGAGCTACACCTCCGATCACAAGAGATGACGAAATTATCTTTGACACATATTCCGACACTGCTACCTGGAAGACAATTTGTCTACATCAGCTTCAAGCGGTGGAAGTTTTTTCGCGTGCTTTATTCATCTAGACACACCAAACAGCATTGTTACGGACAAGCCTAAATGCTAGCAAGGCTATCGCCGTTTGAACAAGATGATCAGTTATCTACTACACCGATGACATCACGTCTACAATATAATTGGTCCCCGGGATACAACGCCCAGTAGAGAAAGCCAGTGACGTAACATCTACAATCTGATTCGTCCTCGAGAGACAACGCCTTGTGCAGAATGTGATGTTATTTTTCCAGTGTTCGGAAGTCGTCTACATTTTACCTACAGTTATTCAATGATGGAAAGATCGTTTACACGCGTTTACACGCTAGATTAGCAATCTACAGCGTCATTTGATTGTTCAGACAGCATAGAGATCTTCTACAGCAGACTCAACGTTTTTCAAAGTCAAGAACTGTGAAATGAAAGGCGAGCAAGGTTGACCCAGAGGTATGGGGACACTTACGCGCACAGACCAGGTCAAATGACATCAGGATGCAGAAGCTAGCCTAGTCACAGTTTCGGTGCCTATTTTACAGCTGGCTGACACGTTGCTAAAAGTGAAGAACAAGGATCTCCCTCAGGACAAGCTGAATGTCACTAGTCTCGCCAAGCTGGCTACGGATGCAATTTCCCCCATAAGCCATGCTAATACTAAGCTCAACCTCAGCAGGCGCAAAATGGTAAAGCCCTGTTTGAACAAGCAGTTTCAACAGCTCTGCTCTCCACAGACACCAATGTCTTCTCTTTTGTTTGGCGATAACCTGGCGGAAACCATCAAAGACATGAGTGCCAATAACAGGGTTTAGCGGTCAGCTAACCAACAGTAATGTGTTTTCCAGCCCACGACCCAGCAGAGCACCATTGTCACGGGATCGGCCTCCAACTTCTAAATGCCTTTGAAACAACTTATACGACATCATCATGGAGATGAGGCAGTCTCAGTGCTCAACCGATTCACCAACTTGTTAACCAAGAAGACACGAAATGACAACCAACTTACATTCCTTCGGAGATGCCGGGATATCTGTCTACTGTTATGTGTATATATACTACATCCCTTTAGTTGCAACGGTCAGACGACAGGAGGGCATTTGTCACGTGAGGATGCAGTGCTTCACATCAACTACTTATGTGTTATGAGTTATTAGAGGCTTTCCTCACTCTTCGAACTTATTGTTCAAACATGTCTATGTGCCACATTAAACTTTTGATTGACAATACCACTGCTGTTGCAGTGTGAGCTTTATGACAAGAACCTTGGATATAGTGCTTTGAATTCAGCTAGATCAGCATTGTCTTCTGTGATTATTCTAGTGCCCACCCAAGGTGCAGTAGCTGTCACCCACCCTATATGGGTTTCAAACACTTTAAAGTCTCACTCTTATCTCGCTGCCGCTGTCTCACATGGGCCCTATACTTGTGATTAGTTTCATATAATCTTAATCAAACTTCAACTTACATGTAAGTCTCGTTTAATTTCCAATTCTGGATGCCCACTGTGGTCACACTAGGTATTGACTTAGCGCCACCACGCGTCTCCATGTGACACTCAAACTGACTTTCCTCGACTGCATTCCCAGTGTGCAATTTCGCAACTGGGGTGGGGTGGGCGGGGAGGTATTTGTGTGGATGAGGGGGAGAGTATATTATATTTTTGGAAGAACAGTCAGAGCTCTGTTTTACATAGAAATTTCCGTGTCTCGTGAAAGTTACAGAGTGTCCTTCAACAATATGTTGACCTTTGTCACATTTATTTCTGTTACATTTGGTAACAATTCAATGTTAATTTCTTAATGTGCACTTTGCTTTGCTTGGGATCTTAAAGATTCTGATTTTGTCTTTTGCTTCTTATTATTTTTCTTTGTCTTATTTTTCTAGATTTCCAAAACAATGTTGAAATCTAGAAATGTACATTACACAATGTCATTTTAGAAAATGGTCAAATGTAACATGTGGCATATTTGGGGTTAAGCGGCTCACCTTGTGTACTGGCGATTAGGTGCCTGACTCGAAGGGTGCGGATTCGAATACCGGAAGGGCCTCAACCAAACATGTGCTAGAATTTGTACTTTAGTTAGAAGGAAGTCTCTATCACAGACAAAACTCTATATCTGATTTATTGACGTCTATGTGTTTGCCTGTCTGTCTGCTAATGACAATATGCAGTTCAGAACTTCACTCATTGACCCCACGCAATTTGAACTTAACACCCATCAGGCTATACACCATAAACAAAACACACTGCTTTCTGTCACACTATGCAGTTACACAGACAGGCAGGTGTGATACTTGTACACATGATATGTTATGATGTTTGTTGTTGCAAACGAACTGCATCGATTTTTCTCGGATGGCTGGATCTCGGATCAAGTGAAAAACGGTGCGAACTCTGATTGTCCGTTTCAAGTCCTGCTTTTTACCTGGACGAGCGACAGTTTCCAGCCACGCAGTAGTTCACCATCTTGGTATTTGTTAACCGGTTTGAACGCAGATGAAAAGTGCATGTATTTACAAATCCTAACATAACTCGTGCTTGACAACGGTACAAGGTTCCACATCGAGACGTCGCATCGTATACAATAAAAGAATTTGTCACCCATAAAGAATCATACTATCTTATAACTCACCATACTTCTAAAGTGCCAAACAAACAGATGATCTCTATATACACACGCAATGAAAAGACTTCGATACACTAGTGTACACACCCACCCGCTCTGACTGGGTTCGATCTCGCAGATGTTTCGTTTCGAGGGAAGTAAACCCAGTTGCAAAATATTGCACATTTGATTCGTGATTGTACACTTATTATTTTGTTATTTGTGTTTTTGTTCACAATCGGCAATGTCATGAACAAGTGATAATTGTTTCTTAACTATGTGTCAGTTTTTGGTTGCACGTGACCTTTAAAAGACATAGCAGTACTAGATAATTTTGATAAATGGTTTGTAAAAAGATAAATATTTTATCATTGGTAGTTAGATGAATAACTGAAATGGTTAGAGGTTAGTGTACCATCAAAGCGTGCTGAAGTATTGTGAAAGTATTGTCCTCCTGAGAGGGTACGTAAGCCCCAAAGCATTCAAGGTAAATTTAAACCTACTACTAGTTTTAATCGTGGCATATATGTTCTTTAAATTTGTTGCTAGATTATCGAAACTGCTAATAGCTGAAGGGATGGTTTAAATCCAGCTAGGTTCCATGCATGAAGCAAAAGTACTCTTAGCCCCCATGGTCCCAAGCGTGGTGATCTACCTTCAGCTGCTGGCAATATATAGCCTGCCTTCATATTCAATTCTTATTCATAGTTAAATATTTTAGAGTTCAGTACTAGTTTTAAATTAAATTAGATCTTTTAGTGACCTTTGTTCAGGGAGTTTCATAATTTACCTTAATCTATTATAAAAATATAATCTGTCATCAGTCACCATAAGCCTGAAATAATGCAGGAGTGACTTAAAAGTTACACGCACGCACGCACGCACGCACGCACGCACGCACGCACGCACGCACGCACGCACGCACGCACGCACGCACGCACTTCAGTGCCAAAAATGAGTCCCGAATCTGGAAAAAAGTAATTCAGATTCGGGATTTGAATGAGGTTCAAAAATGGAAAACTACATTGGTTGTTTATGTTTTCAAGATACCCTGGCTCAAAGGAGCACCTAGTACATTTGAAGGGGTAAGGTAATGTATAGTGACACTGTTGGTCATAATTGCGAATCCGAAAAAAATGTTCAGATTCTTGAAAAATATTCAAAACCAAACATGAAGAAAAGTCTAACTTGAGGTTGAAATGGAAAAACGTAGGTTTTTGTCTTAATGTTTTTTAGATTTGAATCCCGAAGCTGAAAAGAAATATTCATCGATACATAGATACATACATAGATCCATTGATACATACATAGATGCATACATAGAAAGGTATACACACACACACACACACACACACACACACACACACGTACGTACGTACGTACGTACATAGATAGGTTTGGATGTTCATGTTTACTAGCGGACCCTAGTACCTTAGAAGGGTTGAGATAGTGTATATTGAGGCTGTTGGTCATAACTCCGAATCTGAAAAATATATTCAGATTCGGGATTCAAATGCCGAAACGCGAATATGAAAAAAGTCTAACTTGAGGCTGAAATATGGAAAAATGTAGGATTGGGTGTACATGATTTTAAGATTTGAATCCCGAAAAAAAAATTCATACATACATACATACATACATACATACATACATACATACATACATACATACATACATACATACATGCAGAATGCAATGGTGAATCTAGAAAAGCAAAATCTGGGATGTGAAGAGAAATTCAAATTCGATTCGAATTCTGAATCCCCAATCCGTTTCTTACTTCATGTTCCCGCTTCGTTCAGAACCTGAAGTGGTGCCTTTTGCTATTTATAGGTATTTGTGATTTATTATTTTCTTATTTTCTCGGTTTCCATAAAAACGTTTCGGACTTTTTCTCAAAAGTGAGAGGTGTGTTTCGTTTCCGGAAGGAAGTATCTCCGAAACTTGTTAATATCTTTCAGTATAACTGAGATCTGTGTGGCAGATCCCAAAGTGGTGCATTTTGCTCTTTACAGGTTTTTGTGATTATAATTTTCTCAGTTTCAATGGACTTAGTCTCAAAATGAAGGGAAGGGCTATACCTCAAAAACCGTTAAACATTTTTGTGCAAAACTTGGTAGATATGTGTGGCAGAACCCAAAGTGGTGCCTTTTGCTATTTACAGATATATGGCATTTATAGTTTTCATGACTTCCGTGGCTATGATTCAAACTTACTCTACGAAAACATCAAGTAAGTGTCAGATGATTTTTCCTTTCAAATATGTGGGGTCTAGGGGGATATGTGATCTTCTGATAACTCTTGTTCTTTTGCGTCCAGGTTCCAAGAAGTAGAAATACATTTGTATCGCTAATATTTGTGTTCCTGTGATAAAGTGAGTTCCAGTGTACTATTGACGACAGACTATGGGTTACGAGTGAGATACGTGTGTATTTCCATATGTATCGTGGAAGAATAAAATTAATATACACGATATATATAACATTGAATCACATATGCTAAACATGTCATCATTAAAGATACAGTGCTTAAATGCGTCTGTCAACAATCATATACAGATATTACGCCATGCAATATAACACAGGTCACTTACGTGATGAGAAAATGTACCCTGTGGGTGACACGAGAGTGTGTCGACAAATAAGCAGCCGGACAGTCAGGTCATGAAATAACCCCGTATAAGTACCACACACTGACGAAATATATTCTTTGTCAAGGAGATAGGATAACGTAAGGATAAAAGCAAACATGCATTATTCATGACACATATCATTCTTACATGATACAGAAAATAGGTACCAAACAAGAACTACTAGCCGTCATATTGGCAAGACATATAGAAAACAAACCACAAGCATATTCATGCAAGTTAATTGGTAGACTGGCTTGTATTGGCTTGTGTTTGGTTTATGCTGAGAATTTATACCTGTTTTGTGCAATGATTAATGTTATGGTTTAATTAAATACGTATGTTACAGTTGAAATGTATACTACCTAACGACCAAACTATAACTTCCATCCAATACTGGAAGTGAAGTTCAGTTAGTTAGTAAGATGGCGGATGACGTGTATCTTTTAAATAACTGACCAAATAACTGTGAAGCTAATGGAACTAAGATACCAAAGACGTTGATTTTAAAAAATAGACTAATCCAAATACCCTTAAATACAAAATAAAACAACCCTCTGACACAGAAAAGCTCATTATAAGCAAACACCATAGGCAGAACTGACAACTAACTGCCACTTAAATACACAAAAAATCGTCGTCTGCGATACCACTATTTCCTGAAATAAGATAATCACTATTAGTTATGTACACAATCTACAAACACTTAAGTCATCCCTGTTACATTTCTGCTTATTCTACTTGATGAAATACTCCATAAGCGTAGCCCCTGCTGTCAGTGCAACATATATGTGAATCGAACCCTGCCGCCTCCCCTGTTTTTGAGAAATCAGTCAAACGCTCTCTATCAATTTATTGCGGTCACACGTACCTTTACAAACTCGACATATTAATACTTGAAATGAACTCCCATTCATAGTGGGGGGAGAGATTGTTAAAGCGCCAGGCTAGTGATCCAGCAAGGTTGAGGTGCCTGGATCGTGGCCACCTGTGACTGGGTGTAAAAAACCTTGGAGTCAACTTTGTGTGTAGACTCTTTCCATGTTGCAACAACATCTAGTGTGCAGTACATACCCCTGTGCACTTAAAAGAACCCACGAAGCCGTTGGCATATGACCAAATGGTGGCCACGTGAACACGTACATACACCTAGTTGCTGGTACAGCAACGTGCAGTAAACTTGGACAAAGTATTGTGACCATGCGTCCCAGTCCACCCAGCTGCGAACTGGGTACCTCGTTAGGATGAGAGAGCCACAATAAACTCGGTGCGGCTAGTGGCAGCAAGAGATGTATACTCCCCAGGGAGTTGAGGTTGATAATTCGATGTGACGCTGAGACTGACATCCAAGGATCGAGGGAAACAAATACCAGCGCCTTGAGCAAGCAATAGTTACATGGATATGTGCGCTATTTAAATATCCTTAATAATAATAACCCGGTGCACGTGCAGTGCTCTGAATAAGTGAATTTGGCTCAACACCGCTTTCAGCAGTATTCATCTTTCACTTTTATAACGGCTTCACACGGCATATAGGATGAACCTCACCATCATATGTTTTGGGTCGCACTAGGGGCGCAACTCCATTGCGAGGCCTCAATTGATCCCGGCGCCAAGTATACTGGTTGACAAGTATTAGATGAGCCATGACCTGACAAATGGCCCCAGAACATTCCATTTGAAACAAGAGGGAAACAGGTTGTCGTCTAAATATTAAAATGTTCAATTTCCTCGTGCGAATCGTGTCTTGCTTAACGAAATTTCTCTACGAGACACTTGATAAACAGTAGCGGTATTGATTTCACGCCACCGTCAGCGTGTATTGCACGTGCTTAGTCCACGACCTACCTCATGTACCAGTAGCAGCCGAGTGTATTCGTCTTCATTCCTTGTCCAGCCTACTTGTCACAAACGCGTTTACTGCGCAGGCTCATCTAATGCGTGTCAAGCACTAGGTAATAGACAGAAAAAGGAACGCGAGATTGTGACACTTGACCAATCACGCGATCTCGCTATGTCGCGTTCTCATGTTTTTAAAGATAGTTACACATAAGTGTATGGACAACTGGTACAAAAGCATGACATCGTGAGAATGCCCCTTACAGCATTTCGTACTTTATACGCAAGGATGTACGAAAGACAATTAAAACGCCTGAACTGTTATCGCACAAGAATAAACAGTGTGTGTGCGGTGTGAGGGTTTGTCTGCGAAGGGAGTGCACATATTTATAACGCAATACATGTCATGAATTAACAGCATGCACCTTCGAAGAATGAAGCGTGTTATACATCTGCATTACTTAACAGGCCATGATCTTGGTATCTTGCAGTATTCAGGAACCCGGACCTAGAGTGAGTAAAACGGGAAACATGAAATACACTCAGTGATGTTAGTACTTCGCACAGATGAGTGTAACATCAATTCCCGCCTCGTTTCGAGGCAGGTCCAGTGTAGGTTTTGTCTGATTAACGTTTTATTTTTGTTTACTGTTTAACGCCTACTCATCTTTAGATAACAGCTATATGATTGCCACTTGTAAACTACACGCCATGAACAAAGTCGAGAGTTTGGGTAAGTTTAGTTTTACACCGCTTTTAGCAATATTCTAGCAATATCACGAAGGAGGTCACCAGAAATGATCCTCTCATATTGTACCCATGTGGTAATCGAACAGGGGTCTTCAGTGTGACGACCGAACACTTTAACAATAGGTTACTGACTCGGCTACCCCACCGTCGTGACGAGTCTGGCCATTCCTCTGTCTGGTAGCCTCTTACGGCCACTGAAAACTGGTAGAGAGGATTCTTCTGTCGCCAAATCACCACAAGCGATCCCATCTGCAAGAGACGATAAAATCAGGAATCATTAATGACTTGGTTGAGGAGGCCCAGCGGCTATATCGTTCGTTCGTCACACCGAATACACGGTTTCTATTCACCATATGGATACAATCTATATGAAGTCCATTTCTGCTGACATTGGTAGAATATTGCTAAAAGCGGTATAACAGTAATCTCACTCATTCGCTGGCAGTTTGGTTAGGTCTACAGGCTGCACCATTCAGTCCCGACTACGTGGAGTCTGATGTGGCCTGTCTGTCGTGTACTGAGAGGTTTGTCTGGGCCTGCCTGTTTTACACAGGCTGTCCTGAAATGTGCTTGCGTCAACGTATTTAAATGACATCCAACTCCTTAAGAAAGAGGTTTCACTTGCTTTACATTTTAATGTCCTAATTGACTTATGGGCATCACACACTAGAACTACCGACGTATAGAATTGACCCTGGACACCCTGGTCGATCTTGAAGCGTTAGTCAGTGAGTTTCTTTTTACGTCGCACTTGGCATTATTCCAGGTGACAGCGGTCTGTAAATAATCGAGTCGGGACCAGACCAGATAAAACAGTGATCAACAACATGGGCATCGATTTACGCAGTTAGGATCATAATAATGTGTCAGTTTATAAAGCCATACCAGGTATGCTCACAGCGTTAACAATAATAAGGCATTATTGAAGTCCATATATGTAGAATGTTTTTAAGAGAAATACTTTGAGATGATGCTTGGAGTTTTCAAGGGATGAAGACAACTTAAGTTCATCAGGGAGGGCATTCAGTTTGATAGATGCCATGTTCTGGTCGGACTTGTAGCCAAAATGATGTTCCAATTTGGAACACAGAGCAGATTAACCGAGGATGAACGGAGAGTTCTTGGTAGCATGTGAGGAGAGAGGAGTTCTTGAAGATACACTGGTGCAATACCATGAATAGACTGATAAGTAAGTGTAAGGATCTTACAGTCAATGCGAGCTTCAATGGGCAACCAGTGAAGAGACATCAGGACGGGATTAATGAGGCAGTGTTTTGGCTGGAAAGAAACTATGCGGGCAGCTGTGTTCTGGGTTCGTTGCAGCATTTGGTGAAGCTGCAACCTGTTAACAAGCTGTTGCTGTAGTCAAATCGTGAAAGAATCAGTGTCCACACCAAGGCAGCCGCAGCATCCCGTGTCATCTGATCTATCTAATGTTACGGAGATGGACGTAACATTTTCTGGATAGATCAAAAATGTGATTCTTCATGGAGAGGTCAGACTGGAGTAGAACACCAAGCTTTTGAATGACCTTGTTTCCAACTTTCAACTGATCATGCTGATTTTGCTAACATGCTACTTGTGCCAACAATCATGACTTCTGTCTTGTATTCGATTAGTTTCAGTTTGTTATTGAACATTCACGAACCAATCTGATCAATCGCATCAATTGTGGTAAAATCAGAAATGTTCTCAAAGCCCCTGGTAAAACTATCAAACAGCTGACTATCGCGGGCATAAAGATGATGGTTAGTAGCCTTCTCACAAATCAAGTCACCAATTTCTTTGGTATACAAAGAGAACAAAACAGGACCGAACAGCAACAGATTCAGTCTCGTTAGGATACGATGCGATACAATGACATGTGTCAATCGAGGCAGCTAGCCTGACCTCCCGTTAGTCGCTTCTTTAGACAAGCATGGGTTACTGAAGATCAATATCAACCCGAAACTCCAAGAGTCATTAAATTACAACTTCATGTTAGGTGATGTTACATAGATGACGAAAAATAAAACGTTTCGTTCTGAGTAAAATCAAATTAACTTTCAGGCTGCCATATTTAAGAAAAACAGTAAAGTTATTACTGTGGCCTAACCTACATACCCGTTAGTCCCAAAGACGACTCCGCGATCAATATCACTTTAAATGCACGTAGGGCCAAAGATACTTATGTTTACCCTAATGGGTGAAAGTACTTGTAAATACGACATGGTTTAAATCGCTGAGTCAAACTCATCTTGTCTTTCACCATGGTCACGATGACCCATCAGGTCATTGCTCCAAGGGCAAGTGCACTGACAGCTAGCTGTAAGTAGTGACGATATAGTGTTCTACCACATAAGGATATGTCGGCCCCAATATATCCGGGTGGGATTGTGTTTCTTGGGTAAGTGGTGCAGTGTGCGAAATATAGTTTCAAAATTTTGCAACCAGTCGGGCTAGGTGTGTCTGACTGTTGCTAGCCCACAAAATAATTCACCAGCCCAAAGTATGAATGCAGACACGGGTTTCAAAATCACGCTTCTGCTATGATGAACATTTATATCAGGCCATAATCTTGCACGATTTAAAAGTGTGTAATAACTTAAGAAGTCGGAGAGAGGGATATATTTACAAAATGACCTTTAGAAAATTCGTAAGACAGTCGGACCAGTGACTGTCGAGATGTACTCACCTGGCTGGATTTGTACTAGCCACTGGCTAGTGGGCCAGTGACTATTCCGCACACTGAAAGGGTGGTGAGTAAAGGGTGGTGAGTAAAGGGGTGGTGAGTAAAGGGTGGTGAGTAAAGGGGTGGTGAGTAAAGGGTGGTGAGTAAAGGGGTGGTGAGTGTTGCCATTGTGAAATGTATTCGTAATACATGTTTGACGCTTCTTTTGGAGATACGGATATGCAGTAAACTACGGTTTATAACGAACTCTTATGAGCGTTAAGTTCAGCTCGTTATCGCCATCTTTCATTATACCCTTTTCCATTCACAGCAAGTGATCGGGACAGCAACAATTCTCAAGACGCACGCACGTACATACACACATATCCTCGCGCGCGCACATACACACGCACGCGCACGCGCACGCGCACGCACACTAGCGACGTGAGACAGACACAACAACAAATAATAAAGTAATAAGATAAATATTATAATTAACTCCTATACTCTCGACAAAGGAATTACATCACAAATTCAAAGCCATTGCAATATAAGAACAGTGTTCGTAGTAATAAATGACAAGGGAGAGTGATGTTAAAGGTCACATGCAACCAAAAAGGTAAACACAATTAAAACACATTTATCACTTATTCATGACACGTAAAATGCATTGCTGATTAAGAAAAACAAATAAACAGAATTATAAGCGTATAATCGCAAATCAAAAGTGCAATGTTATGCACTTGGACTTGGATTAACCTCCCTCGAAACGAAGCAGCCGCGATGCCGAATCCAATCAGAGCTGGTGGGTGTGCACTCAAGTGTAACGACGCTTTTTCACTGGTCACTGGTTCATTTGCCGATACGCTTTGCCAGCTCTTTGTATATGAAGTGTAAGCCCCATAGGTATTAATTTCAAATTGGATGTAACCAATGATTACAGTTGTTCATTGCATATTGTCATTAGCAGACAGGCAGGCAGACATTTAGGTGTCAATAAACCAGACACTGAGTTTTCTCTATAACTGTCTGCGTATCACAATCAACATGTTTTTTTTATAATTTCTTTCTCTTTTTTGTGTTATTTTATGCAACGAGTAGATTGTTTACTTGTATGTTGTGTACACAACCTGGATTAGACTAATGCTCACGACCTCATACACCGGGCAGCCTTACTGGTTCAAGCTCTGCGACCCTGCTCACTGCGCATGCGTTACGAGCGCAGCGCAGCATAATTGTTAAAACCGCGCTTTTTCCCCAAACGCTGAGGAAACATTAGTGAATCGTTTCACCTCCTATTTCGCTAGCTTTTTTAATCGTGTTTGTTTAACTTGATTGAATTGGCATCTTTTGTTTGTTTTTTTATTTGTTTCTGTATGTACATACCGGAAGGTATCAGAATCTGCAAAGCTGTGTTTTACACTGCATGTGACCTTTAGCTTCTATCATCTTATAGTGTGGAATGTAAGATTAGATCCTAAAAGTACGCACTTATATATAGTGAAACGGTTCAAGAACTGTACAAGGTGTAGTTTCTGATACGAGAGCTTGGTCCAAATACCCAAAGGCATGGTCGCTGATGATTGATCATGGATTGTCGAGAATGTACCCCTAGACGGAAAGTCGTCGACCAGTCAGCAGCGACAAAGCCGGGGGTATTGATTGGGTGAAGCATCTGCTTTGCACCCCGCCCACATTCTGCATTCAAATTTCGAGATCAGTGCGGAATATTGTAATTTAAATCATTCGGTTTGAAACTGCCGTCATATCTAGTCGCAAGTGAGATAAAACTATAGACGACATTACACTGTCACAAATAGTTCACAAAATTGAAGGCGCTCTGACATGATATAATATAATCTCAAGCTGCCGATATAATGGAAACAATTCTCTTCTGCAGCCCAAGAACTGTACCATCAAATAGAACAATGTCATCTGCGAACAACAGAATAAACAGCTCTTTGAAGTCTAGATTAAAACAAATATAGACAAATAGACCACAACGTGTTGTGACACAGATTGACACATCCACATTCATTCACTAGAGTATATCATCATCAATCTGCCAACGCCTGAAACTGCTGTCAGACCGACCGCCGTGTTACATTCTGCACTGTTTCTCTCTCACACTAAGACTTTGGTGAGTTTGCTATACTACATATTTTGTGACCCATTGCCTTAGATTTTGAGGCATTTGTATTGTATTAGAAATCTGTATTGTGAAATTGACTTGTGACTTTGTATACCTTGCTCTCATTGCCTTAATACAGTATCTGAATATTTTATAAACTTGTTTTTGGTCTGTTTTGCTGGTTCACATTGCTTACATTGCTTGTCAGAGTAAATTCTTAACCGTAACAAAATTGGGGACTCGTCCGGGATAGAATTCATTTGACATTTGAGACCATTTGTGAAATTTATTTCATTTTTTTTTTGCAATTTTGCAACAAGTTAATAGGCCATTTTCCAGTTTTGCCGTTTAGAGTTATCTGCCCTTTGTGACACGTGACCGCTCGCATGACGACACGTAACCAACAGCTGTCAGGTTGACGTTCCGTTTGTTTTGTCGACAGACGATATTGTTTATCTTTGGCCTGCAATCATTATTTGAAGAAAATATCAAGTATATTCTCGTCAAAAACTGTACCACAGTTGAAAATGTATTTCAAAGATCGTGGTGTGACATTTACAGGCTACATTCGTCGCGAATTGATTACTTTGTGCGAGTGTGTTGCCAACTTGAATTTGTCCATTCTGCATGATGTTTCCGATGTAAGCTGCACATCACAAACACTATGATACGATTAAGAATTTACCGTGACAAACGATGTAAGGAATCCCCTTATGAACCAGCAAAACAGAACAAAGACAAGTAAAAAAAAACAAATCACGTTACAAAATGTATTATTATGCAATGAGAGCAAGGTATACAAAGTCACAAGTCAATTTCACAATGCTGATTACAAATACAATTCAAAAGGGACAATATCTAAGTCCATGGGTCACAAGATACATATAGTAGCAAACTCACCAAAGTCTTGGTGTGTGAGAGAACAACTATGCAGAATGTAAACACAGCGATCGGTGTGACAGGAGATAATGTAGGTCTTGCGTTGACGGGTTTTGATGATCAAGCGTTGGCAGTGATGTAACGCCAGCAAATATGAATGAGTGGAATATCTGACGTATTTAATTACTTGGTGTCGTTCAGGCCCAATTACGACAACAGGAAGATCCGTGCTTACAAATCATTTCAAGACTATCGCTTGTAATCGATGGGCATGTCAACAGTGTAGAGTATGTTGATGCTACTGACACCATCGGATTTTTTAAAGCATCTGTGAAGCCAACACAACGGGACAAGACCTACTTAAAGGGGCACTGATGCGGAGCAGTAGTATAGGGAATGACAGTTCTGGACCACTTTCAAGAAATGTCTCTACAAAGCCTTATTTAGTAAATAAGGCTTTGGTTGGGGCCTTAGATCTTGCTACTATTACCCCTACTACAAAAAGGTTGGGTGTCTATGAAACAGTTTACCGTGTATTGGTTGGAGGTAACACTGTGCCGTACGGTACGATCAATAATTCTTCTCTTACAAACCCCCTACCCGGCCCACCCCTCAAGTAGTACAAGTTAGGTTCGTCGGCTTTCATATCCACTTTATCTATGTTGTAAGTTTTGACTGACCATATAGGATCGGTGGCCCGCTTACGGCTATCGCCCTCGTGTTCCCCCGGCTGGTATAGATACCTCACTAGGGCCCTATCTGGTATCTGTTTCTCCTTCCCACGCAATGGAGCGGCCGACTCTGCAACTATTGATTTTAGTTTGATAGCGTCTGCCGGTTTCTTACCGGTGAGACGGGTGACTTCATGGTTGATTGCCGACACCACCTTGGGTAACCTAGTGACCCATTCAGTCGATCGTTTTCCAGGGGTGACCATCTCCCTAGCATACTGATGGCCGAACAAGCGCTCAGCCAAAGTCCTATTAAATCTCTCAACTATGGCTTGGCTGCGATGGGCTCCGGCCATGCCACGCCTGACCTTTGTATCGTGTTTGGCTAGCAGTTGTGACACGGCACCCATGAACTCCCGTCCGGGGTCAACTTGCAGCTCTGTTGGCCACGTCAGCAGACTGCGTTTGTATATGCGTTCGAATCCTCTGGCTACCTGGGCCGAATCTTTCGTGGTCAAGGGTTCGGCTTCCTTGTAACGACTGGCTACGTCCACTACGGTTAAGGCATACTTGTACCTCTTGTCGTGGGGTAGGAACAGTAGGTCTGCCTGGTGAACGCTATTAGGTATGTTAATACCGAACCTCCTTCTAGGCACGTAGCGTGGTGCCGGCAAATAGATCTGCCACAGGGCTTGTTTTTCAAGCCACGCTTTGGCTTCCTCCGGGGGTACTCGCGCTATTTTAGCTAGCTTATCTACTGCGCTAGCTCCTTTCCAGTACCCACGCGGGCTGTAGTAAATAGCCTCAATTTTTTTCATGTCCATACGCGTATGTGTTTATCCCATCAATAGCTATCCAACGTTTGGTGTCCATAGGCGACAGGGACGTCTTGTTTATAGTCAGTCCGTATATCTTATGTCCATCACTTCTAAGTGTGTTCATTTTATGTCTAAAGGTACGGGTCTTGAACAGGGCTTCCTTGAATCTGGCGTGTTTGATGTGTTGTTTCACCACATACTTCTTAACCCCCTTAGCCTTCCGGATCTCACTATTGTCGGCTTTCAGTATGGAGTACATCTTAGGTCTCAAACCTATGTACTCGGCTATGGGCGTGCCAGCACACTCGTCCTTCATCTTACCTAGGACCTTTTTATTTACTGTACTGTGTATGGCATGGGTCTTAGGGTAGTCGCTGGTGTCGTATAAATCAAGGTGTTTTTTCATGTCCTCGTACACGTCCTCGGTTCGAATCTCCATCAGCAGGGAATCCGTGTCAGTGTACAGCACTTCACACCTGTCGCCGTACTGTTTCTTGAGCTCGTTGTAGTAAAAGTCGTACATCAGGTGTTTGGATAAATCGAGGATGCTCATCCCCACGTAAACAGGCCGGTTGAATTTTATGTGACTTTTCTTCATGTGTAGGGCAACCAGGTTGTCTGTGAATATCTTACTACGGTTGAATGCCGGACTGGCTATCAATCTCCTGAGCTTGTCTTCCTCACTCGACCGAACCAGCTTCACGGTCACGCGTTTCCTCAGGTTCTCCATAGTCTTACCAAACACCGAGTTGTTCATGAGCTTGTAGAGATTTTTCTCAAAATCACTGGTGGCTTTTTTTCGTAGGTCTGTGTTCATTCTGATGTAGGGCTCCATCCATGGGCTCTGGTCGAACATGAGCACCCTATGTATTTTGGTCAGCCTCATACCCAACGACAGGTACAGCTGTAGGTTGCGATAGTGAACGATGTACTTGGTCTTATTCATTAAGTTAGGCACGAGTTTTTCAACGTCTGTCACACGACCACCTGACAAGTTATGTTGGTACTCAGACATCCAGTCTGGGTTAACCCTCATACGTTCAGGGGCCAGGGGGTAGCTGTTGTGCGATGTGTGTAATTCCTTGGGATACTCTAAGTCAACCTCGAGGATATACCCTTTGTTCGAATCTGGTGCAACCCCCATAACATCAACGTGGGGTACCCATTCGAATCCCCCTGTAGGTAGATACTGACTCATGGCCCAGCCGTACAGGTTGTTTGCGTCGAGGTAGAGAATGTGATTGGTTGGCTTGTTAGGATCGTAACCTTTCACGTATTGATTATTTGCTTTCGCGTATCGTTTGGATGCCATGGAAATCCCACCTCGCAAGCCTTTCTCAATGAATAGGTGCATGTCGTAATCTGTGAGCAATTCCAAATTAACTCCGGTCTTTTTAAGCAAGGCGTCCCACGACAGACCTGGGCTGGTGTAATACCATGCGGGGTCGAGTTTATACTGCTTGAAACATGTCCGCCTAAACGTCTCAAACACGTCGGCTAACAGCAGTACATCTGTCCTCAAGTACAGGTCGTGATAATCACTCAGGTTCTTACAACCCAGTTTATTCCATACGTTAGTCGCGTGCGAGTAATCATCTCGTGAGACGGACGCCTCATTCAGCTTGCTATAAAAGCAGTCAATAGGGGGTAGTCTGGTCTCGGTGAACTTGGCCCAACTATCCATGTACTCATAGGGGTACACACCCTTCCTCATAAGCAGGGGTCTAGTCTCGGCGTCTGTGTATCGATCGGTGATAGGGAAGGTATTGTTGGCCTTGACCAGACTGTCGAGTGACGACAGGAGGAACTGAAACGAGTCAATGAACCTAAGTCCGTTAAGCTGAAGGAGATGTATCTCTCCATGTTGTTGGGGATGCACGTTATATTACCATCGATTTTCGCGATGGCCTGCATGATCAAGTGTGAGTCGTACCCTCTCAAGTTGTGAAAGACAACGGGGATGTTTATTGTCTTAGGGTTGATTTTAAGCTTGAGGTTGCACGCGTTGTGAGCGGCGCCTCTATACTTACCAGTTATGTGGCAGTGATCTCTCACCGAATCACCGTTAAGTGGTGAGTCACACACGTGACAGTTAGTGCTACTAGCGTGGGCTAGCCTGTCGACTCGGGTCAGACACATGGGAGCGATTCTATACAATGCATTCCTAATAATTTTTTCTTCCTCCTGCAAACACTTTAGAAACCTTTCAGCCGCGTCAGGCCCCCTATATACTACCGGAGCTTTCGTTTCCCCGTCACAACGGACGACAATGTATCCAAACGAACAGGCTTTATGCTCTTGTGTTTTGTGGGTGAAGGGAGCCTCGACGGCGGCATCACTGGTGGAATCCCCACCCACAACTAAGGCTTCGAAGTCGGCGTATATGATATAAGGCACAGACATTTGGTTCTTGTGGTTACTGAATTTTAGGATATTATCACCTTCCTTAGGCATGTCGACTCGTATGGCCGTCTGCCCCACACCTTGGCAATCCTCCCGGTGGGATTCTAATAAATCAGCTCGACTGAAACCGTGTAGGCATCGTACACAAAAGTGTTTTTCCCCATCGTGTTTCGACTGGTCGTGCAACAACCGGCTGAGATGTTTTATCCACGTGTAGTGATACTTTTCACCTCGTTGGATCATGAATATATTGATAACTTGGCGATCCTTCACCGGGCTGACCCTGTGTACTATTGTTTTGTTACCTTCGTGCCCAAAGACATTTATAGCCATATTATTCTGTTTTTCTACTTTAGTGATCTGGGATATGGGGGTGGGTTCATCTATACCATCCCAGTTGAGCCCATCGTCTTGGGGATAGCTAGAAAGCCTATCTGAATGAGTGCCAGCTGGAAATAAGGCTGACCTGATAGCTAACCTCAGGCAATCGTTTCCTCTATTCTTAACGTTTACTATGGCATGTTTGTTCCTATAGTAGGGAGGCAAGGCTAGGTATGACCCGCCTCTGAACGGCACGTAGTTAGCTATGTCTAGATAGACATTATCGATTTTATCTACAGCCCACCCGGACCCCAAGTGTGTGTAGCGTTCTAGGTATTCTCGTATCTGCTGAAAACTGGTATCGATTGATGTGTCAATGGTCTCTGTATGTGTGGCGACCTCTTGTTGGCCTCGGAAGTAAGGCTGAACATACTCAGTGGTACTCCCAACCTGCTTATCGAGCGACATTTTCACTGTGATCTGAAACTTGATACTTCCTAGATTATTTAGTTCCTGGTTGACCTTATCAGCTATCAGAGGCTTGATATCTGTAATGTCTATGTTTCTATCAACGTGCATGCGCCAACCTCTCAAATAGTTGCCTACAGCGCGCTCAGTGCGCACGAACTGTAGGTCAATAGCTCTATTCTGTCGTAATAATTCTACAAGCTGTGGTTTTCTCATACGGGAATACCCGCCTAAACCCAAATCGTGTGCCTCGGCTTTCAGTTGTTTTACAGTGGGAGGTTTTGCTACGGGGGCATGTGATAACAATGCGGTTAACCCGGCTCTCCCCAGGTTTGAATAACCCGTGTATCCAAGCTGTTTTGCTTGAGCTTTTAATTGTTTTACCGTAGGGGCTTCTAAACCTAGTAATCTCAACAATGCTGACTTCCGCATTCGAGAATACCCGATCACACCTCTCTGTTTTGCGACCCGCTTGAGCTCGCGTACAGTAGACATTGTGTTTACACCTAAGAGAACCAATGTCTAATTGCTTCACAGTAAAGGGAGGTAACCCTTAAGTGGCTATCTTGAGCAGTCGCCTACGTTCTTTTATGTAGCCTTTTTTATTCTCGTAGATGAGTTGATGTCTGACTACGTTCGCTCCGTGAGCTTTACATAGACAGTAGTGTCCTTTAACCCCGATACCACACACAGTATGTATTCGCATCGGTATGGAGCGGGTCTCATGTTTACTTATATAGGTATTTTAATTTAATTGCTTCGCAACCAACGCAGTAGCTGCTATACCCAACACTATGAAGCCCAGTTCACGATTCATTTGTCCCTTGGATGGTGTGTAGTACTGAGCGAGTGTGGGTTTACTGAGCGGTTCCAATTGTTTACCAGTTAGTAGGTAGTATTCTTTCATTGCTTCATCGACATCGTAGAATGTTTTAATGGCATGGTTTTCACGCTTGAGTTGTTCGTTAATAAAATCGATCCTCTGGAGGCGTTTTTTAGCGTAATCGGCCTGTGCTCTTTGTAATTTCTCAGTAGCGAGATCGTGTCGCTTCCTTTCTTCCTGTATTTCAGCCGCGTGATCATCTCGTAGTTTCGAGAAGAGGAAATTACTCCCGGAAAATGCCAGGGCATTCACTAACGCCCCACCGACCATCATAGCTATCGTGGCCATCCCTGTATTTATTTCATTATATTATCAGGTATTATTCCTTGTTTTACTAGGATGTCTTTTGTGGCCATCGCCATACCAAGGTTCATTATGAGCATACCCATATCCTGCAGGTTGAAATCTAGCTTGATAGTTGGTTGTTTAAGCACCATTTTAGTCAACCGAGCGTACCCTACTGCTAGACTGGCTACCACTGTGGCGTGGTATGCGTCGTTGACGAACGTTTTCCCCTCAGACATTATGTATATATAAAAATATTTTAAATTATAACATGATATGCGGGTCTACCGTGGGGGTGGGGGGCTCACTATTGGGTGGGGGCTCACTGTGGGAGGGTACCCCCACGTATAACCATGTTATAACCACGGCAGCAGTTACGCCTACAACCAACAACAGTCGGGTTGGGTTGGCCACTTTATGTTGGTTACACCACCGTTTTTTACCGGCAGCTACTCTCTTAGGATTCTTCTGTCTGGTTACTGTTGGGGGTACCCCCACTGGGGTCACTGGTTCCTGTGAAGGGGTCTCCTCCACTGTTGGGGGTACCTCCACTGGTTCCTGTGCAGCATCCATCTATACTATTATTATTATTCTTTCTCTCAAATTGACAATGTTTTGCCGTGATAATCGCCACCGTCACTGGAGCCAACAACATACCATATTTGTGGTACAGCCCGCAGCTGATAGAGCTCACGGCGTGTTCGATAAAAGGGTCTTTCTCGAGGTCCTCCCACAGGTAAAGTCGGCGCTCTGGTGGAATGGGAAGGAAGTGTGATACAATACCGGTGTATATCTGGGTCATAGCCGATCCTATTGTCTTTGTCATTTCTGCTCCGAGCCGGGACTCGTATCTAGCGTACAGCTTATCGATTTCTTCGGCTGACATTTTGTGAATTTTATCCGGAGTGTAGTCTCCAAAGTAATGTTTGGCTTTGCCGCCAACAGCCAACGCCACCAGTTTCTCTCGCTTGGGGGAATCCCCCACAGTGGGGGTACCCCCCAACTGTTCGAGCAATTCCTCACACTCCATCTTATAATATAACAAGTAAGATTTAGTTTTAACTATATAATACCCGATACAGACAAAACACAGAGAAATGAAGGTTAAGTTGCACACGACAAATACTTCAAATATCATAGCTATATGCTTAGCTTTAGCTTAGCTTTGCTTAGCATTTGCTTAGCTTTGCTTAGCTTTGCTTAGCTTTGCTTAGCATACTATATATGCTACTGGTTGGTCGGTCTTTAGCACGAGCTTAGCGTGTTTAGTTTCAGCGAGCTGTTTCTTCACCCGTTCCCGTTCTAATTTGCTCATCACATCGTTCTCTCTCAAACACTCCTCGAACGAATCCCTGTCCTTGCAGTGAAATAAGGCCACCCATCGCGTCTGCTCCCTGAGGTCTTTCAACACCGAGTTGAACTTCTGCGTTAGCACCCAGACGCTGTGATTTGCATGCCGGCCGGAGAAGGCCAGGTACGATAGCATGTCTCTCTTTTTTGTTATCTCGCGATTAGCGCTGCAGTCGTCCAGTATGAACAGCGTCGGTTCTCCTTTAAATTTCTCGTGAAGAGCTTTCAACCAGTCCTGCAGGCGTGTTCCAGGGTCGATTTTGTGTACGTCCGGGTCCGTCATCACCCAAGGTCGCGCGTACGTTTTATTCATGCTCAGAGTAGGGCACATGATAACGATGTTATCGAACACATCCTTGTAGTAACCCTCCAACATATCCAACACGAAAACGGTCTTCCCACAGCCAGTCTGCCCGCACACTATGGCGCAGTGTGGGTCAGTGGGTAGTTGTGGCAGTGGGGGGTACCCCCCATCAGTAGATGGCTTGCACGAATCTCCCATTGTCTATATTAAGTTGCGCGTCCATAATAACGTACAGATATAATTTCAACTTACCAGCGGTTTGAGCCTTCTTAGTAATCTGGATAGTTATCCCTTCGCTGCCGTTATCTATACGGCGCCCGCTACCGTGCAGTTTATCATCATCCGTGGATCGCATGTCCAACCATAGGGCGTACTTGGTGGTCAGGTATTCACCGATCTGCACGGAGCCGAGGTCCAGGTCCTTTGTTATATAATCCCCAACTGGTAGCTTTTTTATCTCATCCCACTGCTGGTGTGGTCTCATACCATGACTGAACAGCTGGTTGGGCACACCCTCGATGGTCACTTCCACCTTTTCAATCTCGGGGTTGAAAAACTTCTCGCTGTCCCTCCGGAATGGATCGTAATACTCCACGGGGACGACCAGGATACCTTTCATCGATCGCGCCGGCACGTTCAGGTTGATATTCCACACAGTGTCGCTCTTATCTCGCACGACTGATCTATGCCTCAGTACGCGATCGTACAGGATAGCCATCTTCCCAGAGTACTGGCTTCGAACCTGCCTTGCCAGCTCCGGGCTAGTGACCATGTCGAACTCCAGAGAGATGTTGTCTATGGCATAACTGGCCTCATCACCGTTCGGCGTACGCACTACTTTGCTATAGTCGTTAAACGTGAGCTCGTATTCGAGCCTATCACCCAGCGCGGCCTGGTAAAACGGTGCGTGTCCCGTGAGCAACTCGAAGTCGAGCGGCACGCAGAATCGATTCCCGTATGCTCGAGCGATGGCCTTTTCACCGTCCGATAGCTTGTCTTGCTGGTCTTGCGTGAAGACATACCCTATGCGTGCCCGGGTTGATTTGCTGATACCCTGGTACACATCATTGACTCGTTCTCCCTCGCTTTTCCAGAGATCCCTGTAGCAGTGAAACACGTCGCTGTCGTCGATGCTCAGCACCTCGTTACCGCTGATCTTGACGGTCGTTTTCTTGATGATGGCTCGACCCACGTTACGCACTAGCTCGCGTTTGTCGTTGTCGGAGGTCAACGTGATATTGAACGCCAGTCGAACAGTGCCTGGTACAATGAGGTCATTCTCACCAAGGTTTGGAAATCTAACCAGCAGAGTTTGATTCTGGTCTATCTTGCTGGGATTGTTGGTGATGGTCACCGACTGTCGCACGGCTCTGGCGCCTAATGGCTCTCTCAATCTTCTGAAAGGATCTAATTTTCTGCCGTACATTGTTATATAAAAGAAATATATTTTTAATACTAATGGATGAAGACATAGATATGACGGAGATACCGGGCGCTAGTGCCCAGGCATTCGATGATGAGCAGGAGACCTCATTTACTAGTTCACCATTGAACCAAGAACTCTTGGAAACAACGGTAAATGATTATTACGAAAGTTTAAGAAGAGATAAAAACTACGTTGAACCACAGGGTCGATACCATAAGAATTTTTTTATTGATACAAAGGGTGTTCTACGCCTTAAGTCTGACCCAGGGGTTGACCTCTTTAACAAGAGCAATAAAAAACCACTGGCCTTGTCAACTCTAGCCAGCCGCCATGGTGTCGAATTTATCCGTAAAAATCTAAACATGAATGATTACGGTGGTGCAATACCTAAGGCCGTTAAAGAAGATCTGCAAGCTACCAGATCCCACCTCACCACTAGAGATGAAATAACACCACAGCGTGCTACAGAAGCCTCGGACAGCATAGAAAAACTGTTGAGCACCTACTGGGACAAACCGTTACCGGGGTTTGACTTTCCGGTAAGGGAACTGCGCGGCTTAGACGAAGCCGTGAAACGCGTGCGTGGAGAACTCGTGAACAACATGGGGAAACTGAATGAAATCGACGAGCACATCGCTAGGGAAAAAACCAAACTCAACGAAACTGAAAACGATGATATGAAGCGCCGTATCAATGAACGACTACGCGATTTAGAAGACGAGAGACGTACACGATTGGAATCCGCTTCCTCGAATCGTGAACAGCTTCGATCCCAGATCAGTCGCATTCGGGAAACAATCGATAGAATACTGAATGAGGATACAACTTTAGCCAACAGGATTTGGATATTGTTCCGGGAGCAAGGGATCACCATCGCCAGCATTCTGACTGCATTGGGTTTCATCATATCAACCCTGGTGGTGTCACTGACAGGGGGTACCCCTGTGGGGCCTGCCGGCGGCGGGGGAACTCCAAGTGGCGGTGGGGGTGTTAAAGACTGGATAAAAAAACTCGGGGAAGGCCTAGCTAAACTGGCTGGTAAAGCCGCCGAAGCCCTTCCCGGCATCCTGGGTAGCATCGTCTCTTGGTTGTTGGGCGCTCTGTCTAAAACTGCCATGTGGCTCAGTCAAAACCTGTGGGCAGCCATCGTCGCCGTGACGGGTCTGGTGTACGTAGCGGCTAAGAAATCTTTAACCAAATAAGTCCCAAAGTTACCCCACCAACCACTAGGGCTGTTTTATTATCAATATGCTGCTGATAGGGGGGTACCCCCACATGAATATGGGGGTGTGGTGTTGGTTGAATTTTAGGCTCCGGAGGTGGCGCCACTATACCCTTTTCACGTGGTGGGATGTGTGGGATATAGGGGGTGTTAATATCGGGGTTGATACCCAACTTTTGGTCCGCCGTGGCTATGACTATTTTGTTGTTATAACCCACCACTTTTTTTATTCTCAGTTGCATATCACTCGCAGCCATGTACAACCCCACGCCGAACACGTAATTGACTTTCGATCTGGCGTATTCTAACACGTTTTGGTAACGGTCGATGGCCCTCGGGAGATCAACTGGAGAATTGATAGCATCATCAACGTTGGAAACGAACTGTTTCTGAGCGTCGTAAGCAGTTCCCTTACCGAGGATGTTGGAACGCGTCATCGACTGCGCACCCAACAGCGCCCACACGTACGTTCGAATCGAGTCGTTCAAGCGTATTGTACCAGCACGAGTGAATCCTTTCGATGTTTTTGAGATCATTTTAGTCCAGGCTGTGGCTGCATCAGGATTGGTTTGCTTTATACAGCTGACATGGATCTTTTCATTCGTTGTGGGGCCTGTAAATGTATGACGGTTTGGGTTGTATGAACCATCTTTAGAACCGGCATAATATGTTCCGGACCTGTAGAAGTACACGAGAACTATACCGAGACCATGGTTCACACCAGGAAGGCGAAAGTCTTTATTCGTTGGAATCTCAAACTCCCCACAAACACGTTCATAAGCGCGTCTATCATAGGGGTTATTCGTCATACTCCACGCTTTATCTTGGGGAAGAGGAGCACTTATTTCCTTCAATATTCGTCTCGTTTGATAATAAATATGAAACAAAATAACCGCCTTACTCAGTTCGTCTATACCGTAGTCTGGTGCCACACCCGACCCTGTCATCGCACACCACACAGCAAAGTTGAGTTGGTTCTGCCAAAACTGCATTGGGTTTTGATTCCAGTTTACCACCGCCTGCGCGTTATTAACGGACACGATATAGTTTTCAAAGATATCAATAAAGGTTGTTTTAAACCCCGTACCATCTGCATTCACCACGATTTTCAAGTGTGCTAAATCCATATTATAATATATAATTCATATGTTATAATATGTACATAACACTTCCAGGAATAACGAGCGGTGAGGCCGTTCAGCTGACGCACGCGATCGATAACACGTCAGGTCAACTCGAAGTCGCACTCTGCGATATCACCTACCTACCGCAATGGACTAACATCAACGCCAGCAACAATAAGCTGTTCGTCAGTGGAACTCGCAGCCAGATAACTGACGGCTACTACAGCATGTGCTCTCTAAACGACGAGGTCTTCAAACCCCTTGGAGCCGAACTCAAGATGAACGACTCAAACGGCACAGTGGTGTTAATCAACAACGGAAGAAACCCCTTGAGGCTCGGCCGACCATTAGCGAGGATACTCGGTATGTCTCCTGACGAGATAAAACCAACAACAACCGTCACAGGTACGAAGTTACCCGATCTAGTACCGTACCGAGAGCTGTACATTCATCTCGGTCAGGTGAGCACAACGTACAACATTCAAGGAGGTCACCCTTCCACTATACTGAGAGCAGTGCCGGTGAAAACTGAGAAATACAACGACGGTAGAACCGAGTCGTTTTCACCACGGCAGTATAAGAGATTAACCCAGGGCAACATACCTGAGCTGACAATATCGGTGTTAGATATAAATCATAATCCTGTAAATATAGGATACCTCAGCTTAACGCTTCATGTAAAATGACCAGCGCCCAAGGTCCCGGAGTGAAAAAATGCGTCAATATCGGGATCTCCGACCTCGGAGACACGCGCGGTTTCGACGCTCCCGGAGTAGATGGTAAATCGTACGCCTTGCAACTGAAAAACAACATTTACAAACGCGTTGAAATCCCCTCCGGTGGAACCCTAAGTGATATGATAGATACCACAAGAGCAACAGTCAACACTAAGTACGCCCTTGTCAACACCGGTGATAATAATTGGATAATATACCCATCGTTCGGGGGTAAACTGTTCGACTTAGACGATGTTGAGAGCACTACCGTCGTCCAAAACAAACCATATATGCTCGTCTTCACCGAAGATAACAAGTGGGTGTTGTTACCCGATAACGACGACTGGTTTCTCAATATTAGACTCGTCTCCCCTTACGTGTTCACGGATAACAAAGACAACCACCTAAACAAAGTCGTGAACAATGGAACCCTGCTCGTGGCTTATGTCCCAACTCAGAGACGTAGCGTAGTCGTCAGCCCAGTCAACACTATAGCAGCCCACATGCTATCGAGTAAACCAGCCATACAAAACGTGAAATTGCAGTTGGTGTCTGAATTCGAAGGTGTGGTCACTATACTAGAGAGTCTACCGGCAAACTCAACACTGATCATCAAAGTCTACCTAGGGGAACCATCGGGGAATGATGTCGAGATCGTGAAGGGGATCAAACTCGGGTGGGTGAAACGACACCAGTATCAAGTTTGCAACGTTTACGTGCGGGTGGGTGTTGGAGCCGACACCAGTCTGCAGGGGGTCAACGTGATCGTGGAAAACAAGATATCACTAACCAATATCTTCCTGCCTGACAACATACACTTCATGGGTATGAAGTTCACCCCTGAATTATTATCAGAAAACCAGTTGGAAATTATATCGTAATAGTATAATAATGACCAGTCATCGTCCCAACACTACGCTTAACGACCTGGGAGATACGGAGGGATTCGATCAGCCTGGTGAGGAAGATGAATTATATATCCTGCACTTCAAAGACAACGTGTACAGACGGGTGTCGTTATCAGATTTTAAAGAGCCCAAATGGCTGATCAACTTAACACTCACCTCACCTTATATCACAATAGACGAATTGGGGCGTATCTCTAAGATTAGGAACAACGGTATCTGGCCCGGGGATTTCATTCCGGAGAGGGGATTAGTACACATGATATCAGGAGATATCGAAAAAAATGGGTTAAGGACTATAGTAAAAAATAAATTAACATTTAGCAATAATCCTTATATCGAAAATCTTGTTAATAGAAGATTCTCCCCTTTCACACTCATCATAGAAGTCTTCTTTTGGGTTTTAGGTAATGAAAACCCCCCAAGAGTATGCCAAATTTTACCCGGGGTGTCAATCCACTGGTATGACGAACACATACACCAATATTGTCGTATTATTATACAACAGGATACCCCCACTGGTCCTATAACCAGCTTAATAAGCCTCCGTGGGGTTTTTATTACAACAGGAAAGCCTGTTAGATTCTCACCTATTACCCTGACTAGTTGTCTAGAACTTGTAGACTTCAAATTCATTGATAGACTTTTAACTGAACCCCAATTAAAATATCTTCCAAAATATATATTATAGGATGGGTCTGTACCCAGTCGTAGAGGAAGTAGCGAAGACGTTGGAAACCGTAGATGGGTTCCGCTTGAGGCAGTTATGTGATGTGAAACGCCAACTAGAACAAGACCGTGACACGCGGAAAGCTCTATGTAAAAAGTACAATAGAGCTTTCAATATCGTGGACGGGGCTGACACTACCCTTATGGCAACCAGCATGGGACTAGGGGTGGCAGGCGTTGGGTTGTTAGCTACCATCGTGGCTGCACCTATAGTGCTAGGTTTTGAAATAACAGCTGGGGTGGCAGGGGTGTTAGGGTTGGCGCTTAAGCTGGTATCACGCAGACTGCATCGTAAGGCATTGAAACACGACGAGATCAGGGTTCTGGCCGAAGCAAAGCTGAACACAGTGAGTGAGCGTATTTCCACGGCACTCTCTGACAGTAAGATCTCAGAAGAGGAGTTTCGTTCAATCCTCTCTGAACTCAAAAAATATAACGGAATGAAACAAGATATTCGATCCAAGTCTCGTAAGTCTGCTATCAGCGAGGACGAGAAAAAAAAGTACATAGAACAGGGGATACAAAAAGCCCAGCAAGCCTTTATTATGAACACCAAAGAGATCGTAGACGGTTCACGTTAAACTGTTTCATCGATATAAACGTGACATAGGCACAGTGTTACCTCCAACACACGTTAAGTAGTAGGGGTAATGTATCTATACCAGCCAGGGGAGCACGAGGGCGATAGCCGTAAGCGGGCCACCGATCCTATATGGTCAGTCAAAACTTACAACATAGATAAAGTGGATATGAAAGCCGACGAACCTAACTTGTACTACTTGAGGGATGGGCCGGGTAGGGGGTTTGTAAGAGAAGAATTATTGATCGTACCGTACGGCAAAGTGTTACCTCCAACACACGTTAAGTAGTAGGGGTAATAGTAGCAAGAGCTAATGACCCAACCAAAGCCTTATTTACTAAATAAGGCTTTGTAGAGACATTTCTTGAAAGTGGTCCAGAACTGTCATTGTATATACTACTGGAGCGAATAATGTTTCTCGCCAACGGTCTAATTACGAAACCAAACTGCAAATTGGTCAACGCCCGCTCCCTCGACCGTGACGGACAAAGGGACTGGGCTCCTGTCCATATTAGCAGAATTTCTTCGCCTAAACAGTCAGGAGGCCGGATGCTTATCATATGCCATTATTTAAAAATATCCATGGTATTCCTTGTCTGATCGTAACAAAATATCCCAGCAGTGTAGGTTTTTTCGGATGCTTGGATGGTATAGTGACTGATCCAATTTGATCCTATTTCTGTGTTTGTAACCTCGATATTTAATCATGGTATGTGAAAATATGATGTCTACAGCCACGTAGCAAGCCATTTGTTTCACTTCGAAAGATTGCCAAGCTTTATATTTAGATAGTTTTGAGTGCTGGTTCAGCTGTGATAGCAAATATCATACGTAAATTTTGGTAGCTATGGTAGCTACCCTGGTTTATTATTTATGATAATGAAAAACACAGTTGATTTATTTGAATTCGTAAACTAAAAACGATGACTTTGCCTTTGGTAGAGAAATCTGAAAATCTTCTTACGTTAAAAAAACGTATTACACCTATTTACCCAAGTACACAGCAAATGCCTGTATGTATTCCTTATGTAACGAAGTTCCGTTGGTATCCTCAAAACAGTTTCGGCCCATAAGTTTTCATGTTGCTTATGAAGATTACAAATACCATATTTGTTGAAGTAACCCTTATCCTGAAAAAAAAACCATTTATGAATATTCTTTTCACATATTTCAGTTTTGATGGAGCCTGCAGACATATAGCAGCAACACGTTTTGATATTGAAGCTTCTGAGAAAAAGAACGTCACTGCTGGCCCTTCCCTTTGGACCAAAAGACCAAGGCCTCGTGATGAGCCTGTGCCACTGGGTCACCTAAAAGTCAGGAAAGTCAGGTACAAAAAGAAAAACAAGAGGATATGTGGGGCTTTTCAATACATTAGCCTGTAAGTGGTCAATAATCTACATTCTAAGATGCTTCGGTGAAAGATCAAAGGCGCCGACAATACTTTATCAGACGACAATGTCACTTTTTGCATTACGTCACAATGTGTTGACGCCTTTCCAGTTTTCCAGTTTTCGAACTTTTTTGCATTACGTGTAATTTAAGCGACGTCACGACGGATGTCAGTTGCCATCGCCTCGTACAGCCTCCCACAGTAAACTGCTTCGTCGCATCCCGTTTCTTGGTTTGCAGTTGCATCAAACAGCTAACATAACTGGTGGAAACATTATGTTTATGCTTTCCGAAGAATAAAATGCCTCATAGTTCGACTCAAAACTTTACAGCGACACGGTAATGTTTGCAAGGTATACATTCCCTCAATGCAATCGTGGAATGTCGCATGACTTGTCAGCTTCAGCTGAATCCACTGATCTAAACTTTTGTTGGTAGTAGAAATGAGACGCTCATTTGTATGGTGTCCTAAAATTGCCATCGCGTGGCGCGTAAGAAAAGAACGACGTCGCATAAAAAGACGACGTCTTGCGCGACGTCGCGTTGTCAAATATTTTCGGGCTACACAAAAAAAACATTAAAAAAACGGGCGACGTCGTAGGCGACGTCTTAGGCGACGTCGTGTGCGATGTCGTAAGCGACGTCGCGGGCGATGTATGTCTATATTGCAACGTTATCGGCCTTTGAACGTGGCTGAACAAGGTTACGTCTAAAAGGTCTAAAAGAAAAATCGTTAAACGAAACAGGATTTAAAAAGGGTTAATACTTTAGTAACTGTCCATAAACATTTCTGTGCACCCGAAAATGTGTTTTATTTCTATATATAAACAAATACCACCCAAGAAAGTGACTGTTTCTTGAATGTAAACCATGCCCATCTGCAAGTGAAACGATCTCTTCCATACACCGACACTATTGTTCGGCCCGGCTCTTAAAGGCAGGTTAAACCTCACACATGTGTCTTGAATTGTGTTTTAATTCACAAATTATTATTATATCTACCTATATACCACTTTACTAGCCATTTTCATACTCCATTTTCAATACAGTCTCAATCAAAAGTGTTAAGTCTCAAAAGCAACTTAAACTTTACACAGGTATCATGAAAAGTATCCAGATTCATACATCATACCTACATGTCACTGTATAAAGTTGCTAAATGTAGTATTTGAAGCAAACATTTTGTGCAAAGTGTAGGCCGCTTTTTTAATAATGTGTGCAGATCATTGCTAGTGAGTGATTCATATCCTCATAGTACTATACTGATTCCTTGTGGATAAAAAGAGGAGGTTTTTTTATATAATTCCGTGCATTTATTGCATGTGAAGAAATATTTCACAACATTTTCTACTGGATGACCACAAAAACACGGGGAGCTGTCTATGATGTTTGTCAAAATCTTATGTGCATCCAGATGAATAGAACGGAGCTTGAAGCGAGAATGAATGGTTTAATCTTCCATGGTTTAGGTCAAAGATAATACATGTAGTTTTGTTATCAGGTCTGCATAACTCAAAAAGGCCACCCAAGGTGGTACAGGGGAAAAGTGTCCGATCAGAACTATAATTTGTACTTTTCAAAATGACGGTTATACTGTGGAAATAATTGGCGACATAAAGACTTTTCGACTGAAAACAATTATGAATATTTAAAATCCGCCTTAGAAATGCGGCACATATGTATACAATCACACTCGAAGGTACTTGTCTATTACACAGGTGAATTGTGCAAGGTTCTTGATTTCTTTTACATTTCTACTACTCAACAACTGTTTGTACTTATTATACTAGGGAACAGTTTGTATTTATTTCGGATAAATTTGGATCTGCATTCACAAAAAATATTCACATTTAAACAGGCAGTGGACTTCATCGCCTATAGTGACATACACAGTTTACATGTCCTAAATTCTCTCTCTCTGGTAAGGCAACGGCCAACCTCGACAGGCAGATTATGGTTACAAGTTCTGTATTTCCAGATAATATATATTTTTAGGCAGAAGAAGATAGCTATCAAGTGAAGAAATATCTTTTAAGAAGTTGTACAGAAGTGTTCATGGCTTATCTCGACCACAGATCTCCAGTTTTGACAAAACCGATTGTTTAAAGCCTGTTAGCCATTGGATTGAAACACTTAGTTGGTCACCAAATACACAGGCCAGGTCACAGAGGTTAAGTATTTGCCATACATAGCTCTTTCAGACATTGTATTCATTACTAGATACAGGTTGCATGTAAGGTTTGTTGACTGGAACACAAGGCCTGATGGAATACAATTAACCACTGAGGCGATTACGCACGCTTTTTCTTTTATTAGCCTGGCCAAGGTCAGACTGACCACTGGGCATCACTTGAGCGAAGTGTCTGTTGCAGACACCATGCTTTAAGACTCTTTTGTGGCATTTATAGTGATATAACTATATTCATTTTATGTAAACAGAATCTAGGATTCATCTGTGAGGCTTCGGGATACTACATGTGTGAGCTTTACGTAGTTTTAGACAGTCCGGCCAAGTCGGACCGATCAGTGACTAAACAATTTTGATTGAGGCTATGCTGGGAATAGAGAGGGACAGGGGCTTCACTCTAACTACTCAGTTTTCTTTGTAACATCACAATGTGGCGTTTATATAGATATAATCTGTTCTATGGATTTAAACACATTTCAAGATACATGTATGATGTTTAAAGGGGCACTGATGCGGAGCGAATAATGTTTCTCGCCAACAGTCTAATTACGAAACCAAACCGCAATTTGGTCAGCGCCCGCTCCTTCGACCGTGACGGACAAAGGAACTGGGCTCCTGTCCATATTAGCAGAATTTTTTCACCTAAACAGTCAGGAGGCCGGATGCCCATCATATGCCATTTGTTTAAAAATATCCATGGTATTCCTTGTCCGATCGTAACCAAATATCCCAGCAGTGTAGTACTTTTCGGATGCTTGGATGGTATAGTTACTGATCCAATTTGATCCTATTTCTGCGTTTTTAACCTCGATATTTAATCATGTTACATGAAAATATGATGTCTACAGGCACGTAGCAACCCATTTGTTTCAGTACGGAAGATTGCAAAGCTTTATATTTAGGTAGTTTTGAGTGTTGGTTGAGCTGTGATAGCAAATATCATACGTAAATTTTGGTGGCTATGGTAGCTACAATGGTTTCTTATTTATGATAATAAAAACACACAGTTGATTTATTTGAATTCGTAAACAAAAAACGATCACCTTGCCTTTGGTAGAGAAATCTGAAAATTTTCTTACGTAAAAAACCCCTTATTTCACCTATTTACCAAAGTACACAGCAAATGCCCGTGTGTATTCCTTATGTAACGAAATTCCGTTGGTATCCTCAAAACAGTTTCGGCCCATAAGTGTTTTCAGGCTGCATGCGACACAGAGATTACATCTTCCTTGCTGTAACTCGCGTTTGATGGTGTAAACCTACACGTGTTTTTTGTCATCATTCCCTGGATGGTCAATTCATGAATTTATAACAGGTATAATTAGTAGCAACACCACTTCGGTTACTCAACAAAGGTTCCCATTTGGCATTTCTCCTGTCTGGAGTAAATACTCAACATTATAAATTAAGGTCTGTAATGGCAAATGTATTGTATGTTATGTAATATGTGCATGTAAGTGATGCAAGAGGGTTTATCAGCTGAGTTACAAAAACAAACATCGATCAAAGGATTAACCGATAACACACTGATTGATTAATTACTTTTATCTCCTAGCGGATTTGTCAAAAGGCAGTGTGTGTAGATGACTACACCCTGTCGTAAAGAGTGAGTGCAAAAACAACATCCTCCCTTCAAAGAATTAACCACCCTTGCGCTCATTGATTGATTGTTCATTATTGGTTAACTAAATTACTTAGAATAGTGGACATCATACAATTAGTTGCCAGGTGTGCTATCTTGGGAGACCAATGAGAGGTTTATCTAGTTTTCACCAACGAAAGACGTGAAATGATGCGTTACCTTTTCGCAAATGAGACAGTTGTAAGACACGCGACACAGAGCAGGATTATTTACCAGCTGCAGATGAATGGAATACGATTTCTTTTACGTGGATATTGATGGATACATTCCTGAACAAGGTAGTAGCCTGACATTGTTGCTATAAAATTAGTCTGTTTTACGTTCATTATTTGCATTTTGTTTTAATTTATTTGTTGTAGCATTCAGCAGAATCTGTATGACAGAAAACACACACTAGATCGCGTATGTGTGTGAAATAGGATCCACATTGGCAATCTATACAATGTATAAATGTTGCTGTTATGTTAGAAATTTACTATGAGTATAAGCAAATCGTGTGTTCTTTTATTAATTTTCAGAATCATACAAATATGACAATAAACTAATTAGGGTTATGAGACAAAATATAGAGACGTACATTGGCTTCGTTATTTTTCCGTCCTAATAGTTTTTTACCATTTCTACCACTGGCAGATGATTAACCTTCAAAGTGTTTCATTTGTTTTCATAATACATTTGTAATGAAGTACAATTGACTCCACCTCAGTTTATATGTCTATAATTAAACTATCAATTGCGCTTACGGACTGCGCAGCAGAGGTCACGAACCAGTCACGAATTCTGGGATATCATCCGGGTACTCACGGGAGAAAAACAATAACAAAAGTTTACACCAGTCCACGGAAAATGCTCCGCATCAGTGCCCCTTTAAGTTTCTTTTATTAGCCCGGGGAAGACAGGCCGTACAGACTGAATACTTTGATTGAGGCTATTTTGAGGGTGAACAGACAAGAGCTTCACTTTTATGGATGAGTTATGTGGTATCACAATGTGAAGTGTAGGTAGATATGAAACCACAATTAAAGAATACACCTTTGAGGTGTTAGGTGTTTTTCATGACCCGAGCCACCTGTAACCGAACGCTTGTGACTGAGTACGTTTGTTGAGAATATACGAGGGATGTAAAAAATAGTGAGCTTCGCCAGGACAATTTTATAAATGCAGCTTTTTTATGTTTTATTTTTCGACATAATATCTGTCAACCTCAAGTAAATTGGTTTGCTATGTTCCAGCCTTACGATCCCCATTTCGTTTTGACTTTTTATCTTGGTACCCCCTAAAAACGCCAAATCTGCATAAAATGCAGCACAAACTTCAGGAAACAAAATATGCAAGATGCAAATATGTTTGAGGTCGGTAGAAGTCCGCTAAAATCAAACAAATATATATGAGTGCATAAACAAGCCACTTGATCGCAATCGCTTGTTAAATTGACTTCCTCCCTCACGTTTACTGAAAGAGCTGATTTTGCAGACACTACCCTATCCAGATGACGTAATCTTAAGGACAACTGATTCTTATGTTTTCACTGATCATAGATGATGCCAACCGTTTAAGCTAAATTGTGAATGGTCACACAAGCATCAGCTCCCACTATATTATAAACAACGACGGTTTGAATATCTGGACACAATGTTAGTGAAAGAACAAAGTAGGGGTGTCCTTAAAAACAGCCCCTGTCTATATCTGCATCAAGCATTCCAGATCTGTGATATGATATGATATAGTATATCTATATAGCGCACATATCCACGCACAAGTGCATGCTCAAGGCGCTGGTATTTTCCCGTCGATCGCTGGATGTCAATCTCAACAGCACATCGTATTTCAATCTCAACTCCCTGGGGAGTGTACAACTCTTGCTGCCACTAGCCGCACCGAGGTTAGTGTGGCTCTCTCATCCTAACGAGGTACCCAACTGACAGCTGGGTGGTCTGGGACACATTGTCACAACACTTTGTCCAAGTTTACTGCACGTTGCTGTACCCGCAACTAGGTGTATGTACGTGTTCATGTGGCCACCATCTGGTCATATACCAACGGATTCGTGGGTTCTTTTAAGTGCACAGGGTTGTGTACTGTACACTAGTGGTTGTGACAACACTGAAAGAGTTTTCACACAAAGTTGACTGCAAGGTTTTTACACCCGGTCACAGGTGGGCTCGATCCTGAAACCTCAACCTCGCTGGATCTCTAGCCTGCATGGCGCCTCAGCCAGCTCGCCCACCATGCCCCCGTGGCTGTTGATTATGACGGGAATACGTTCAATACCATTCTGAACACATTTTCTATGATATTTTCTGAGGATACACCGTCAAACCGTCACCCAAGATTCACCACATGACATATCGTTTCCATTTTCTGCAATCATTTTACAAATAACATATTCCAATGCGTCGTGATGACTCATATCATGTGAATCACATTACCCACATACTTTGTATATGGCTTTGCCAATGACTCCTTTCACAATACAATGGAAACTTTACAAACACTGGGCATCCAAACTATAGTTAGGTTCACTACTTTTTGACATCCCCTTATATAGAATTAAGGGTTTCACGTCGAGCAACACGTTTGCTTCAAATTCTACGCTTTAAACCCCATAAGGATGTAATTAGGTAGATATAATACCATTTTGCCTTTGATATATACAAGTAAATTTAAGCACTGACTATCTCATTTGGACTGGTGTTGTTTGCGTTTTAGAATACAATGAAAACACATACAATTTGTGTGCGCGCTTGTGTGTTTGTGTGTGTGTGTGTGTGTGTGTGTGAGAGAGAGAGAGAGAGAGAGAAAGAAAGAGAGATAATGTTTACTTCCTTGATCCTTTATAACATATTGCAAAAGGTTGTGATTGAATATGTTAAGATACATAATCATGTCATAGTTGCCCACTGACACTCGCAGTTGAATGACGCGCCTGTAGACATACCAGGACAGATCGAGAGATGTGCCTGTGCACACAATAGTAATTTTTATAGCTTTTATTTCCATGAGATACATGTTACATACATCAGGCACTTATTGAATACATACACGCATACATACGAACTTTTAAGTCGTCATCATGAAGGTGTTCAGTGGTCCAAAATATGTGATTGACAATGGTACACCATGATATAGTTATTCCATGCGGGATCACAATAGGTCTAGGTATAGTTATAGGCAATTTTAATCGAATGCATGCCTTTTTACATTTTGCAACATCTTAAGAGACACATTTTTCCAACTCAAATAGTCAAATACTGCATCCTTAATGCTAAGGTATTCAAGGAAATTTTGTGTCAACATTGTATCTGTTTTTAATATATTTCAGGGCGTGAATGACACTGATTTGATTTATAATGTGGCTCAGAAATCTATTTCCATTTTTCTTCTTTTATTGAATCAGACCGGTGTTCTTTAAAGACTATTAACACGTCATGACTGCACAACAGATATTGGCTTAATATATACTTTCCCTCAGCCGCCTTTTTGTGGCCAATATTTGCAAATTCAGATCATGCCTTCAGAACATTTATCCAAAATATTTTTATGATTTCTGCAGTACATTTTTACTAGTATATTTTCCATCAGCTGTCCAAAGCTTTGACATCTTTTTGAAGGTATATTGAACTATTATTCTTCCACGAAGTATCCTCATTCAAACTCCTTTAATCCAAATAAATTTTTGTGCTGTAATAGTAGCTTTCTTTCTATATCATTGGAACGTTAATACCTCCATATGCTAGAGTAGAAGTGAATATTGTTCTTTTGACGTTGCTTTCTCTGCCAGATAAAGTCAAAGCATATCTTTTGTACCTTTTGTCAATTGTATCACCTGGTGGGGTGAGTACAGAAGAAATTGATGATTCACCTTTGGTAAAAGTAATGATTTCAGGACAACATTCCTCCTCATAGGTAAAATCAATCTTAGAGACCACTTTTTCATCTCTGTTTCTGTTTTTTGTTTCAAGTTTTTCTGTATAGTTAATATTTACCATTGAGTCAAGATCTACATCAGAATTCATGCCCAAAAGTTTGAATTGCAATTTTGATCTATCAAACGAGTACTCTTTGTGTAGTTTAATAGTAATGATAATATGGATTCTTACATTGAGCTGGACTCCCCACCAAACTTTGCTCAAAGCGCTAACAGAGTTCAATCATATATTCCACAAGTTTACAGTCCATTTCTGTGGAATAGGTAGGTCTTAAGACGCTTCTTAAGTTCGAGTTGGAGTTGATTTCAGATCAAATGGGAGAGCATTCCATTCAACTGCAGCATTTTATGCAAAGGATCTTTCGCCAAATGTCTTCAAAGTGATCTTAGGCACCTATAGTAGCTTTTCATCACAGGAACGGAGAGTTCTTGTAGAGGCATAGTCTTCCACCAGATCACACAGATAAGCAGGAGCAGTATCATTTATACACTGATATGTGAGGGTGAGCATCTTATGATGTATCTGTTCTTTGACAGGCAGCCAGTGGAGATATCTGAGTACTGGTCTTGGAGTGATGCATGAATACTATCGTTTGGACCCGTGAAGGTCCCGGGGTAGGATAGGCCTTCAGCGACCCATGTTTGCCATAAAAGCCGACGATGCTTGTCGTAAGGGGCGACTAACGGGATCGGGTGGTCAGGCTCACTGACGTGGCTGACACATGTCATCGGTTCCTAGTTGCGCAGATCGATGCTCATGTTGTTGATCACCGGATTGTCTTTTCCAGACTCGATTGTTTACTGACCGCTGCAATATAGCAGGAATACTGCTGTGTTAGGCATAAAACTAAACCCACTCACTCACTCACTCACTTTCGTTTGTATCTAGACCTCTTTCAGATCTTATCCATATCAATGTTTTTTTCCGTGTTTACCTTGAGTAAACTATGGTGTCCTATAATTGCCATCGCGTGGCGCGTAAAAAAAAGAACGAAGTCGCATAAAAAAGACTACGTCGACGTCGTGCAGAAATACACAATAGTGATCTACGACAAAAATACAAAATCGACGTCGAGGCCGACGTCGTGTTTGGGATTTCTTAGATTGGAAAGCTGCGAAAAAACTTTTTGTGATACATTTGTGCTGCTAAGGACCTCTGATCAATTATTTCGTTTTCAACTTTGCTAATTATTTAAGTAAACTAGTTGAGCGGTTAGTGCTACAACACCTTAAGTAAAAAATCTGTCGAATCGTGACAGAAAAGGACAGTTTTCAGAGTTCAGTGCCAGATGTAACCCAAGCGAATTATATCATATATGTATTATGTAACTTATCCAAAACTTTCACATTTGCAGATCAATCCTAATGCTTGTGCCTTGGAGAGCCTCCTTGATCCCACTGACACAGAGATTCAAGCAATAAAAATTAAGGGAAAGCAAGACCAAAGAAATGTAAACAGACTGAAAGAAGGAGACATAAAAATTATCTGTGAAAATAAAAGGTTTATTGACTGATGAGGAAAATCCTTTCCTTCGTACTTCAGTGGATGGTACAGGTGAATGTCAATGCAAAGAAAATCATCAAAACAAACTGTTAGAAATTAAATGTCCATGGGCTTTGCGAGACTGTGATCCTAAAAGTGCTGCACAACATAGGGGGTATTACCTGAAAGATGGTAATTGGCACCTTCAAGATGACTGTGATTATTATTATCAAATTCAAGGCCAATTAGGTATATATGGATTTCAGTCCTGTGATTTGGTCATTTACACAAGGAAAGGTATACCTGTTATTAATGTACCTTTTCATGAACAATTCTTTGAGTCTATGATAAAAAAAATCAAATCTATTTATGTAAAACAATTGCTTCCTTCATTGTTGCCGACTTTAAACAAGCAAAATAGATGAAGACTTTTGACAGCTCTGACTGAAACTTCCTGTTTACTGTATGAGGTACATGTGTTTCTTTTGAATGAACCGAAAATCTATTTAGCAAAGTTACACAGTGAAACTGCTACAGTCACACAGTGACAAAGAGAACCTTTCATTTTCATAGAAATAACACCCTGTAATAGTTTATATTCTTTCAGTCTACCAATAGCTCTCTCAACATGTATTCTAGCATTTGCTATTTGCCTAGTTTTGGTAACTGCTACTGAACTGAGTTGTCTCCCATGAGAAAATGGTGGTATGTTGAAAGTTGCATTTTTAAAGGCTAACAGATCTCTTATTAAAAATCCTCTATCAGCCATGAAACCAGATTGCTGAACTATCTTCCTATCTGACATACTGCCTGACCATAATTTTGAAACAAAAGTAAATGAACCTTTTGGAGAGCAAGCAACCAAGCATGTACACTTTAATGTATTTCAATGCTTATAAGATGACCATGTTACTGTCTGGCTGGAAGGAATACTTGGGTTTTGAAGTAGAAATTCTGTACAATCAATAACTGCTTTGGTATTTGGAAAATATTTAAAACATTTTGGACGATTATGTTTCACCTGTTTTGTGGAAGCCCATTTGATAAGAAAACATAATTCTTTGCACATCAGATTGATCCATGAGTTGAAAATTCTACTTATGTGAGAATTTGAAACACCAAATAAATCTGACAACAGTTCCACATCGTTAGCTCGCCCTAGATGCATCAGGGTGATGATGAATTCCTCATACAGAGGGAGCAGTCTTCAGGGGCCTCTGCTGGATTTTTGATGCAATACAAAGTAGGAAATTGTTAACATTTATTGTGCTGTACCATTTACACTCTGAACTGATGTTGTCAGAAACTATACTGGAAATAATGCACTGGTTGCCAGCTAAAATTCAGAGTTGTATTAATTAGGAACCTTTTTCATTAGCAATAATATGTCTTTATGTTCTGATCATAATAAACTGAATATTTCTCCAAAAGAAACCAGTATGGAATAGTGTATATAGTATGTAAGATCCTTTAGTATGTTCTGACATGAGCATCCTGGCAGCCTTGTCTTTCAGCCAGTTGAACACCAACATGTGCATAGCAATACTGAGTCCTGTTGTAATTGTGTAAAACTGATCATCTATCTTCATTGACTATGTGAAGTTGAATAATAAATGAAACATGAATCTTATATTTTGCTTACAGTGCAAAACCCCAAAGGATTTATCAGTGTTATACTTAAGTTATTTCATGTATATATGCAGGTATTTTGCATGTATATATGTTGTTACACAAATACATGTAATATATTTAGCAGTGTAAAACTTGCTGCTTTTGTTGTTTTTAGTGATGATGTCCATTGTTAATTTTTTTGGTCAGCATCTTGGGGTTCTGCAGCATATCATGTGTATGTGCTGATGTCATCAAGTAGAGGCATCAGCAGTAGATCTGACAGTGCAGTAGGCGTAATCACCAAGAGCAGTCACTGGACCAACAATGTTCATGCCTGTTTGAATTTCACCTGTTAAATAATATGAATGTAATTAGACCGAAAGAATATTAACATACAGCATATACATGTATGTAAAATTATCACATAAGAGAATTCAATCCAAAAGAAGAGAATGTAATTGTAAGGCAACATGTTAAAGTTATTTTTTTTAAAACATACATACATTTGGTAGGTATTACACAATTCTCCACAATTCTCTTTTTGCATGGAGTGTCTGAAGCCACTGGGTCAGCCTGTCTGACGAGGTGGTGGTCTGGGCTTCGAGGGCGTGGAAGTTACCGGGACTGGGTCGGGGAAATCCACAGTTGGTCCAAGGCCACCTGACAGGAAATTTATAAATCAGTTGCAGTTAACACAAGCACTGAAACAGCAGTTTAAAACCATATATAGGTGCATTATTTTACAACATGTAACCACTTACAGATCTGTGACTCAAGCTGGGTTTTTTTTCGTTGTGCGAGAAATTAATCATTTGCATTGACGATACATGCACAATTTTCACTTTCACCTGACGCAAACAAACACAGTAGAGTAGCATATTCACCTACGAAGTGTTTGGAACAAATGTGGGTGTGTCTGGTGATGTTTTTCACATCAAATCCCTCTCGACCACTTCAAACATTTCTCCGGCTGACTCTTCGGCTTCGGAAAAGGAATAAAAAATACGTTTTCCATATCATGGCGATCCTTGTACTTGTTATCAGACTTGCACAAGCCATGGCAATAGTGGTGGTAAGGCATCTTCCACTTATCTCGGTGTACGGTCAAACACGTTACAAAATGTCACAGCCGTTTGTTTTGACAGTTTGCCCGCAGTCATGTGGTTTTGCAAAGGGACATCACTCTAAACGAACTTTTGTCGCGAACCTGGAAAATGGCTTATTGACGAACGTTACTATAATGTTTTTCAGTTATGCTGCAGTTTTCAAATCCCCATATTCCAGAGATTTGCGTTGAGACTGGATTTACAGCTGCACACAAGGTTCAGCTGATAGGGCCGAAAACAATGTGGATTTGGATAAACTATTTCATTTCTTTGAGTCTCCCCCTCAGACAATGCATTTCTATTATCTGTCACGGAACACTTAATTCCTAGTTACACTGGTATATGTCTTCATTTATATTGAATGTGTAAATAGTTGATATTTAGAATATATAAGTACATTTCCCTTTAATGCCAGTAAATATGGAGAATTTCATTTGTCAACACTGTGACATTAATATTCCGGCGCTTAATTACAATATTCACGTTCGATTAGCCACTTGGATACAATGTGTGAAACCCATTTGTAGGGTCCGCCACCGTGATATTGCTGGAATATTGCTAAAGTGTTGTAAAACCATACTCACTCACTCAGAAAATCCAACCATTTGTAGATATCATCTTAACATGTCATTCCAGTGTTTGGTATCATCGGTAATGATCAACACTGTCAATTAAGGTACAGTGATTCATGTATACCAATCAACTGGTCAATCTGCGACTGATCATCTGATCCCGTGACCCCGTCAGCCGCTTCTTCCGACAAGCATGATGTCTGGGTTGCTGGAGAGCAGTGGCAATCCCTCATTTTATACACGTGACAGGAGTATATATATATGCCCCTCCAGGCGACGGGATGGCCTCGGGTTACTTAGCGCTATCAAGAAGTCTCACTATCAATGCACTGACGGGAATGCCCCCCGCGCAAAATTCGGTGAACCTATGTGACTTAACAATTCTAAAAGTCACTTTCGCCATTTTTTCTCATGCATACAGTCTGCATTGCTTGCCTATATGCATCCGTTTTCTTCTGCTAATACTAAATTTTATGTTAAAGCAGAATATTTCAAGGTAAATAAACAGTAGATTTCCAATAAAATATTTCACTTCATGATTTAACTAAAAGTGAAAAGGGAAGTAATCGTTGTTGGGTAAAATATATAGCGTATGTAAACATACGCAACTTCGACTGTTGCCTGTTCCCATGCACAGGCAACAAAAAGCATTGTTTACCGTGCGCAAGCGAGGCAATTGACCAGTCTAATTGGCAACTTCCCATCTCGTGATATTTACGTCAATAAATGACCGATAACGGTCGCTTTTGCATGACGTACTGGTTTCCAGCAGCACATGACAACATTATCCTGCGAGGCTGATGCAAATGAGTGTTTTGCAGTTTTTGTCGTTTGCAATCTAACCGCGCACAACAACACATCGCTGTGCTATATTTATCCAGAAGTCACTGCTACTTACGACAGCGCCCGGCGTTCGTGTTACAAACCGTTTGTATGGAGCGAAGCCTTTAATGCTGTGTGACGAGCTTTCTATTTAGGTCAAACTGACCGCATTTAACCGACCGTGACGCACGGAGTTCATCAGTGTAGTGGAGAGAGGTTCGATGTGTTGACGTGTTGAACGCTGACGCAATACAGATCGACAAAGTTAGCGATTACAAAGTGAAGTACTGTCATCCTTATCTCATCTGATACAAGCTATAGTCAATGAGAACACACGGGACAAACCAGTCCACTGGGCGATTGATCGGGACACCGAGCCAGCTGGAGAGCCTTGTTTACAGTGGGAATTTTATCAGTTACGCGGCGTTTTCACTGCTTGAACTGCCGTGGACTGAAGATAGATAGTCAGAAAGGGCCACGTTCATCAGAAGTTAATTTCATTAGAATTGTCATTCCTCGTTAAAGGAACTGACAGACGTAGACGACGAGCCAGGATCGTCATCCAGCAATGGCCGAAACGATTCTACAAACCCGAGCTAAGGTACGATTCGATGATTTCTGTTGTTTGTTCTTAAAAACGTTATTGTTCTGCATTACACTTGATAAAAATTTTCATCCAAAATCTCAACCGTGTCTTTGCACTTACCTACAACGACGTTTAACAGAATTATTCATTAGAATTTTAAAGTGAAGAAGATTGATCTGGCAGAGAACACCACACATCAATTACTGACGTTCGTCATGACTGATTGGAGACTCACATCTGTGCTATTTCGTTACACAGAAAATCGATCGTTAAACTATGTTTACCTCGTGACTTAGCAAACAGTAAAGTCTAAAAAGAATGCTAACATTGAATCCAGCATTCGCACGTTACTCAGTATAGACTTTTATGTTGTCTGCAGTATTCTTATCACATATTGTCAGGGCAATGCAAATTGTTAGCAATACAGTGCCCAGTTCATGAATTCATATGACGAATACACAATATAAATAAGTGCAATGTGTATCACATTGTGTATGATGGACCTATATACGCACTTGTAGTTTTGGCCATATTCGCAACGTTGCCATATGCAATAATGCATGGTACCACGGTTTCCAGCACCTTTTACACAAAGTAGGCGGTGCCCATCAGAGTGCTAATTTCGATCATTACTGGTGTTATGATAAACGTATGTCGTGTTTCCAGAAGTTATAACAGCATATCGTGCCTCTTTGTGCGTGGAATGTCTATGTACAGTTGGCGGTCACCGAGGTGGTACTTTAGAGGAAACTCGTCGAAGTGTATTTAGGTGTAAAATATACTCAGTGACTTAAGCATGCTAAGATGTTTTCAAGGTTTTTGACATACTGAGTTTAAAGGCAGTTACTTGCATAGACTTACCTTCGTTCTATGAACCTGCTAAACCTTTTTGCTCATCACAAAATGTAATTTACCGTAGATATAAAGGGTATTAACGCATTGTAATATATAACATACTGGGCCGAGTACACATTACACATTCACGTCATGCATGGCCATTGTCTTGTTCTCGAGGACACATAACGCCTATACCCATCTCGTTATGTAAGTTAGAAACGCTTGTTTGTTGATGTGACCGTAACAAAGCGTAGGTGTTCGTCGTATTACCGGATGATCGGGATTATGGATTATTTTGAACAAGAAATTAATTGTGTAGTCTTATGTAAATTGTCAATACAAGATACAGTTGTTTTCAACAAATCGAAATATGCAAGTAATTCATGTTCGTAATGCGAAAATGTGAATTGCAACCCCGTTACGAAACGTCAGATTGCATACCTGATTACTATAATACCAGTGCCCCGTTCATCAAAGCGATCGTAGCTGCGCGACCTTCGTAAATTTGTTTTAATGTCTGGGAGTTACGAACACTCTCCTACTCCGGAAATGGTCAGCACATGTTATACGCATATTTTGTGTCGAACCCAGGTCTTCGGCGTAACAAGCGAACGCTTTATCCATTAGTCCACCTTACAACCCCAAGATGGTGTATGACAACCATAGATTGCTTACTAACATATTTCAGTCCTATGTTGATTTTGCAGGTGTACGTGACACGCACGGTGCCCCAGCGAGGTCTTGATATTCTGCTTCAGGGCTGTAACGTGTCCATGTGGAATAGCGAGGAACGTGTTCCCAGAGGGGAGCTCCTGCACAGCGTCTCGGGCGTGGACGGCATTCTGTGCATGCGCAGTGATCAGATAGACCGCGAGGTGTTAGACGCAGCAGGTGAGTTATTGTCCTTTGGGCCAAGTTCATCATCATTCATTCACTGAAAAACAAACGCTATTCAGAGCTTCAGTGGTTGGGGCATTTTTTGTCTGTCGGTTTTCTTTATAATAACTGTCAGTGATTTAGCTTTGGACGGTTTTATCCGCAACCTAAACACACCTTTCTCCAATGTTTCGGGGCGATGGTTAAAGCGTTCACTCGTGACGCCGAGGACGGGTTCGATGGGTACAGTGTGTGAAGCCCATTTCTTGTATTCCCCGCCGTGATGTTGCTGGAATACTGCTAAAAGCGTAGTAAATCTCCTAATTTCCCGTAGGACTGGGGCGGATACCCGGGTACTCGAATCAGTCATAATTCAAGGAATCACGTACCCCTCAAAGGGAGAGAACTCTGTAACGACAAGGGTACGTAACTCTGAAAACAAAATGGACGAAGTTAAGTGTTTCATCACATTTTGAGCTTGATGCAAATGGCAAGAGTACCAAATGCCGACTCTGTGTTACCATGCTATGTATTGCTGAAGCAGTGCAACTTCAGAGCACAAACATCTTCCACCAAAACACACCGTAAAACATAAACCTGTTCATTATATTCTGTAACTGTTCATTGCTTATTACCTTAGTTCCTTAAAAGGTTTAAGATAACACTGAATTTTGTCTTTAGTTTGTATCGTTTTTTTTTCAATTTCATGAGACACAGTCTTTACTTTTCGTCAATGGAGAATACATTCACTATTAAAGAGATTTCAATTAAATGACTCTAATGCTGTCGGGAATATAAATTCAAACTAACGAATAAACAATAACACGAACGTTTACTGAAAAAGCACATTCCAATTTGCAAATACAATGGTCGACTGGTTATCATTATAGTAAAAAGAAAGAATGATCATAAATAGAAGCACAACTCCTCCAACTCATTATACCATTCAGTTACTACACGTTATAGTTTACTAAATGATAATCAGCATAGAATTATTTCTTTGAAGATTCCCAGTATTCACTTTGATACAGATTTAGAATTATATTGAAACAACAGTTTCTTTTGTCATTTAAACGTGAACATATAGCATTTAGATCAGTGCTTTATCCATAGCACCAAACAAAAGCATTTTTATGCTTTGTTTAAAGATCATTCTGGACGTATGAAAATTAAATCACTATAAATATTTCATATTCAGTTAATATGTTGTTCATGGCTCTGTATTAGTCTGTACTTAGACTAACAGCTTGTCTCTGAAATGAACATATTTTACTGAAAAAACGTTCAAAGTGAAAAAACAATATAATGAAATGGAGCCCTGAGTCTTTCTTCATTTTCAGAAGCTGTGGAAATCTAGACTTGCCACATTTTCTAGACTTGCGTGGGCTTTCATGGATATTTATACTTCAGGGTCTGTACGACAGACTAGTCTGTACTCCGCAAGGTTAAATGAAATTTGTGAAATGTTTCTCGCGCATCGGCGCTTCTCTTTATTTGTGAGCGTAATATTTTCCAGTTTAAAGAAATAATTTTCGACACCACGGCGTCACGATCGTCCATTTGTGCACTATGAGAACGAGTGTTACTGAATTCATTAACACCTGCCAAACTTGATAGGCTGTATTCCTGAGAGAAAAAAATAATAATGTGTTCCTCCCTCATGACATTTTGTTTTCTATGAAACACATTTTTCTCTGTCAAAATGTATTTAAAAAGTCCTACCGCCCCCATCACGTGCCCGAGAAGCATTTTACATTTTTTATGCAGCCTAATGCATAATAGGCAAGCTGTAATGCAACTGAGTTGAGCACACGGCAAAATAACCAGTCTTCTCTGATGCGAGCGAAGCATTTTGTTATGTTGCTCAATTCAGTTGCGTTACAAAATTGCCTGTATAGCGCATGGAATTCTCCAGTCATTAAATACATCAAGCAAATTGTATTCCATTAAATTTACACAATGTCTACCTGTAAAACATCAGAGGTTCAGCTAGAGCAGTTAAAGTATGAGTAGTTGTTTACAAGTTGAATAACTTGTCTTTTTCATTCACATATTTACATCTTTGCTATTGTCGGCCCGGACTAATGGAGGTTGTTACTAAGGACTAATTTATCGGAGTGAGTAGTCAGTTCTCAGTAACAACGGGAACGAACATTTCAGTGTTTTAATGAGGAATGTAAGTGACGATGTTACTGTTTTTCATCAGTTAACAGGTGTAAATTAAATAGCCTAAGACCAGTTTCAGTGTCTCATTGCCATCCTTGCAAGTTTTCTTCAATAATTTCTGTCAAATTGTGATTGAATAATGAGACTGTTGATAGAAACGCTGTATTCCTTACTGTCCCGGGTACTCGATTCGTATTCGGGTAATTACATGCGGATACGCGATTCCTTTTTTTCCTACCCGTCCCAGCCCTACTTCCCAGACTTGCGCCCAACAGCTGTTCAGCTGGATCGTGAGTGCAACATTAAGACTGGACAGTATTATGCTTCTTAGTCGTTCTGCTATTACCTATTCGGTTTCACGTGTGTACGAACTCTCATTTTCGGATCTCTTCCTGCATTGTATTGAGACGCCCCAATAAATTAAACCTGTTGAAAACCTCACTCACATGCGACTTGATGGTGACTGACTATTTATGAGCTCTTTTCGATGATGTAGATTAACTGACTCGCAAAACAAGGGTTCACATCCCCGAGCTCAAGTGTATGCATCTCTGAACATGGCGTTGCATGGTTGATGGGGTAACATAGTGGTTAAAGCGTTGGTTCGTGACACTGAAGACCTGAGTTCCATTCCCGTAACGGCTACAATGTGTGAAAACCGTTCCCCTCATTCGCCTCTTACGACAAGCACAGTGCTCGCCTTTTATGGCAAGCATGGGTTGCTGGAGGCCTATTCTACCCCGGACCGGCACAGGTCATTTCGATTGTAATGTCGGTACACTGGCAAACTGTAGCGCAAATGGGTTCCGCAGCATAGAGAAAATGACCGGTTTTCTTACATGCGAGCGAAGCGAGCAAAGGTTGGTAACGTACTTTCCTCGCTTCGGTTCGAAAAATATTTTTGTGTCAAAATAAAATATCGCCATCATCAAGGGCATACACCCAGTTCTTTAATGGGTTGTGCTTTCACATTTCCAACCCCATGTTGAACAATTACTCACGCTAAATATGTTTTATTCAACACGCAGTATATCAGATCGTCCTTCGCCTCAATTCCCCTTTCCATCTTCCGGTTCAACGGAGTGAAGGAACAGGAGGGTATTATTCCAAATAGAAAACTTACAGTCACCTCCCCTGCTTCATTCGTCCATTTTTTGGCAAGCATGGGTTGCTGAAGGCCTATTCAACCACGTGATCTTCACGGGTTACAGATAAAACAAATAAACTCCAACAGGTTCATGGTGAAATTAAACAATATGGTATTTCTTCTTACTTTCTGCTTATTCTTGTTCCGTCACTTCGTTCAACCGGAAGCTTGCAGGGGTAATGGACGATCTGAATACCACGAGTGGCGCTTAAAATGTTGAATGAAACACATTTCACGTGAGTAATTATTAAACATGGGGCAGGAAATCTGAGAGCTTAAACAATTGAGGAAATGGGAGTGTATCTTTGATGATGGCGATTTTTTATTTTGACATGAAAAGTATTTTTTGATCCGAAGCGAGGGAAGTACGTTGCTAACCTTTGAGGGCTTCGCTCGCATAAAAGTAGACTTGTCCTATTCTCTATGCTGCGCAACCCCACGTACGCTATGGTTTGCCTGTGGTCGGTACGATACAAGGATGTAAATCTTGCATGGGAAGATTGAAACAATGTGTGAAGCCCATTTCTGGTATCCCCTTCGTGATATTGCTGGAATGTTGCTAAAAGGGATTGCTGGAATATTGCCAAAAGCTGTGTAAAATTATGTTCATTCACTTACATCGTCTTGCTTCGCTCTATCCTGCCCCACCTGTGTTCCTAGATGTCACTGAAAAAGTTTTTCATACCTTACACTGAAAAACGTTGGTAATTCTTTTGGAATGAGTGATGCACACAAATGTCATGTGTGTACCTATTACGGTAATTAAGTGTAATATACAATGTATGTGACTTGCCAGGGTTTCATGAGCAAAGTACAGTATGTAATTACTCACCACGGTAGGAGTTCAGTTTGTTCTATGTCTATTCAGATATAGAAAGGGTCACGTGTTTTTGGCATGTGGTTATGAAAAAAAATGTTGATACGGGTAGCCGTTATTCTTCTGCACCAACACTGGTTTGCTCCCAACGTTGTACTCCGTTTTGGTTCAAATGAAAACGACAAATGGTTTTAAAAAAACTCGAAATTTCGAAATTGAGATAAGTGCACAAAACATAAAAAAGACACATGGTCCTGAAACCTCTGTACCCAGCAGATCTGAAATCTGACGTTTTTATGATCCGGAAAATGTTTAAGAAACCATCATGTAGTATTGTGCTATTTTCATGCTTCACACTTGGGAGTGACAAACGGCTGATGGAACTGCGCCTGACCAGCTGGGGTCATTTCACCTGGCTGTGCAGAGTCGCACCTGCAGGTGTGCTGGTGCTGTTCTTCACCGTTAGTTGAAGGTCGGGTTCGATTCCGAACACGGATTAAATCTGTCGTCCAGCTGTCAATCAAGGAACGGTGGGGTAGTCTAGTGGTTAATTCATTCATCACTCTGAACACCTGGATGCGATTCCCCATATGGGTATAATGTGTTAAGCTGGCCTATGGCTGGAATATTGCTAAAAGCGGCGTAAAACCATGCTCACTCACTCTCGTGACAGTTTTGGATTTAAGTCGGTGGTTCGATCACCGTCCCACGTAAAAGGATGGTGCCTGTTGTTGCGGTGCCTGGCGCTCGTCAGGATGGGGATATAACCAGGGCTAGTTAGCTACGGCTCAGTACATTTTGTCTTAGTGGGGTATACGTGTATCTCAGAGTAGAAGCAGTATAGGAGCATGTCAATCCAACAGCAACGCACGTCCACACACACACGTCCCTTCCACATATATGCAATCATATTGTAGGCGACGGTAAACCCAGTTCCGACTCACCTTCGTGAACACGTGGACAACATGGAGCCACCTACCCATAGTCAACCTTGACCGTATAATCCGACTGCCAAACGACCCTCACCATGGAGACTGTCGGGTCAGTGCAACCAATACGAACTTCCAAGAGAATGTTGTTCTTGTGTAGTCATTATAGTGTATCTGTCCTGTTTGTTTCTGGGCGACCAAAGCGCGTGTCTCATGATCAGTAACGTGTCAAATGTAAAGAAGCCGTGGGACAACGATATATCATGTATTTGGAGGCTGCACGTTTTGTTTTCAAGGAACTGGAAGCTTTATGTCGCCCTGCACGCATGCCAAGGATTATGTGCAAGTCACTGTACGTTAGATGCACAACTTCGCTGTCTGGGTAGCCACGTCGATAACACGTTCGCGCGTCTTACCGAAGACCCAGTTCGACTCCTCACGTGGATACAACGCGTGACCCCCGTCATTGCCACCCTAGCCATTGTGACCCTGCCCAAGAATGGCCTCTGAATGCGCAGTGAACTCTCGGGAATGCACGGAGACTCTAACATGGGGAGCAGTCACTCCTCGAAAAGCCCATAACCGTATCTCGCGGGTCGTTACGTAACCAGTGTAGCCAATATGGCGGCAGCGCAGAATTTTGGATTGAGCCTGGTTTATCTTCAAAAGCTGATTAAATTCTTTGAGTGTTGCTATAAAAGGCGATGATGCTTGTCGTAAGTGGCGACTAACGGGATCGGGTGGTCAGGCTCGCTGACTTGGTTGACACATGTCATCGGTTCCCAATTGCGCAGATCGATGCTCATGTTATTGATCGTTGGATTGTCTGGTCAAGATTCGATTATTTGTAGACCACCACCATATAACTGGAATATTGCTGAGTGCGGCATAAAACTACACTCACAGAAGAGATATTCACTCAGACTAAATATTGTTGTGTGTGTATAACACCCTGTCGTTACCCTGTTATAAAATCATGAACACACCGTCACACATAAACGCAGCCGAAGTTGCGCTGGAAATGAACCAAGTCACTGTCTGCGTTGGAGCATGACGAGGCACGCGTTAATTAGTACAAGTGGTAAAGAAAGGAAGCGAGTGAACTATCCCTGTTGTTGATTATCCCAGGACAAGGTCATAATTTATAACATTCCAATCATCTTTCAAGAACGTAGCATCCTGGGTAATTGTTGTGGTTCTAGCGAAGAGTGGAGACAAAGTATGTAATGAGAATCCCACAGTTTGTTATTCAGTGTAGTAGTTCCGTTATGTGTGGAGGAGGCCGGATTCTGGCAACCGCCTTACATGCCATTCTGACAGTCAAGCAAAAGAATGGCTAAGTCACTTTGCTATAGACTCCTGCTTCAGGGTCGTCCTGACCCAGGTCTCCCTTGACGCTGTCTGAAGAAATACTAACGTTGAATATACCACAGGCAAACTGTAGCGCAAGTGGGGTTGCGCATCGTAGAGAATATGACCAGTCTTCATGTATGCGAGCGAAGCGAGCAAAGGTTGGCAACACACTTCCCTCGCTTTGGTTCAAAAAGTATTTTTAGTGTCAAAATAAAATATCGCCACCATCAAAGGTACACTCTAAATTCCAGACTATTTTGTGATCTCAGATTTCCAACGCCCTATTTATTAATTACTCACGTGAAATATGTTTTATTCAACATTTTAAGCGCCACTCGTGGTACATCAGACCGTTCTTCGCCTCCATTACCCCTGCCAGCTTCCGGTTCAAAGCAGTGAAGGAACAAGTTATTATTCCGTATGGAATACATAAAGAGTTACCTCCCATGCTTCATGCGCCCACTACGCCAGAATTGTGTTTATTGTAGAATAAATGTTACAAAAGATCTAACAACAACGCCGACAAATACATTACAACAGAATCATGATAACAGGCAATATGGTATATCTTCATAATTTCTGCTTATTCTTGTTCCTTCACTCCGTTGAGTCGGAAGCTGGCAGGGGTAATGGAGGCGAAGAACGAACTGAATACCACTAGTGGCGCTTAAATGTTGAATAAAACATATGTCACTTGAGGCGACTCTTCTAAACAATCGTTTTCAAAATATTCCATACTTTTTCAATGTACTGCTTACGTATTAACAGATGTATTGTAAAACAAATTCGTAACGTTGAAAAAGTTATTGTCAAGAGTTCAATAAATGATAAAAATCAGTGAATATGGGCGAATTCTCGACCAAAACGCAATATTTGAAGTCCTTCTCAGGGGTACCCCTGTATTACTTGCTATTGACTAGGGTGGTGTAATACAACATTCAGCCACTATCATTACTGAAAATGGCGAAATGGCGAAATTCAGTGTATCCGTATATAGAAACACATGCTTGTACACACCATATACACGCGTACTCAGAGTTGAGTTGTCAGCACCTTGTTGCTGGAATCTGTTTATCCAACTCTCGTCACGTATGTTTGATCACCACATATAGAGCCTATCCCCGATCGTCGTTTTTGCCTAGTCATTGCTTATGAAGGGATATCAGTTTTGCGCTGTCATTATGACATCCTAACTTTCAACGCGAAACGACTGTAGATCATCTCGCAGTCATCCAGAGAGGGAGGAAAACAACATATGCTGACCTTTGTAGCGTACACACATTTCCCACGGTATGTAAGTCTTATGTGGACGCCTATCTAAGACGTTCTCCCGTCACATTTAAGACCATGCAGGGATATATATTCCCTTGCTTGAGTAAAACGACGTCGGGGTAGCACGTAGGTTAAGACTTTCGCTTGTCACGCAGATGACACGGGTTTAATCCCCCGCATGAGTAAAACATGTAAGAACACATTTCTGATAATGTTACAACATAACATGAAAAACAACACCGTTCTGTGAGATTGAATCTAGACCAGACTGTACAGTAATCCGATCCATGTCCTTATTTAACTAGGGGTGACAATCCAAGGGGATTATTGCGATAACTAACTGCAACATAATACTGCGATAGCGATAGTCTGTGGCGATTAACTATTGCAGTAGTTTTTTTTTTTTTTTCCTGGCTGTATCTCATTTGAAGTCATTTCCCAAATAAATGTTTCGTACAACGAAATAAAAACAAGCTGAAGTAGTTTCAGCCTCTTTTGACAACTGACAAGAAACTTGAACTTAAATGCCTTTGAAGAATTTCAGCTTGAATCCAGATCAAACAAACGGTTAACCTGAGTAAACATGAACTCAACGAAGCTGCAGGTCTGCACCCAAACATCCTTTATTTGAGGTCTGCATTTAACAACGGAAGTCAATTACTAAACTGTCGATAGTCATACTATCGATGCATCGATAGTTTTCGTTTTTACAATCGATTAATTGCAATGCATCAGTAGTCCGATGCATCGTTACAGCCCTGGAGAATTAACCTAAGTTGTCGAGCCTGATGGAGATTTAGTCGCCTTTTGTATTGAGGATGTGATGATCAGACAGGACTCCCCAAGTGGGACATGGTCTGGCGACTGAGTCAGATAGGAATGTTTCTTTAGTATGACTTGAATACACCCTGTGCATGTTTGTGTTGAATATGCAATATTTACATGATGAAGATAGTTTACGAAAAGTGCAGCCTGACCTAAATTCTCCCTCTTACAGTCACAGGTTCGAAATGCCTTATCTGACAACAGCCCCCGTAGTAATAAAATGCCCCTGTTGTTAAAAGCCCCGCAAAATCTTATAAGCAACAATTGTGTATACGCAGTTATGCATGACAGTCAGTCGTACGTGGAAGGTTTTAGCCAGCTTCTTGCAACGTGTTTGTGTTTGGTTGTCCCTGTGCCGATAGTGGGAAAAACTCATGTGCCGTCGCTACAGGTGGACGAACATCCAATAGCTCCCAGGCGTTTTGTTGTTCTCATTTCTCTTTAAATAGGAAAAGGTTTTCATAACCATTCAACGATCGGAATATAAATGTGGGTGTTTTTATTTTTATTTATTGTATTTATTATTTTGTTTGCCACGCCCCAGAATAGGGACGACAAAGGTTTACGTTTTACAGCAAAAACTAAACAAGAATGCATGTTTATGTTTTGTCTGATCCACATAAACACCATTCTCTTCCCACAGAGGTTACTTGTCATATCTTCCTACCTCGTAGGAAGATATGACAAGTAAACACAGTGGGAAGAGAATGCATAAACACATCCCCGCATCCTCGTTCATCCTCGAACGGGAACAGTTCAGAAATTGTTTGGAAACAATCTCAATATATCCTCATTTCACCCTTTTATGCGAAGGTATGATAAGGCCCTCAGAAACGACCTGAAATAATTTCCACAAGCGCCTGTTAATATTCATTTGCGAGTGAAGAAAATCAGATGTGCCGCACCTATCGGTCCAAGAATTATGAAACGTGGGTGATTGATTGATTAAGAGGTTGATCCAACGCGAGCTGCAGTAGAAGCTTTGTAAGATTATCATACTGAGTTACCGGAGTGAAAGATTGGACGGAAATGAAATTTACAGGTGCACCCCGATTTTGATTCTGATTCTGATAGCGCAATACCCGTTGTCGCAGGCATCCAAACATCGTCTTAGTATGACTGGAATAATGTATAAAGAAAGCCTCACTCGTTTACAACTACCACCAAGGAGGCGGTGAGTTAACTTTGTGGTTCAAGTGTTAACTCCTCTTGCCAATGGCCTGGATTTGATTTCATAAAAGGGCGGTATATCAGACAGGTAGACAAAGTATGTAGTATGATGGTTGAGTGGGTTAGTTCCTTCACTTAGTGCTCTGACGATGTGGTGCCACTCTCTCAGAACGTGCGCTCGAATCCCGAATGAGACCCAAGAAGTACTTGAATGTTTGCTTTACTAAGAACATGTAATTCCAGATCTTTTTGAGCTCTGCAAGCAAATAATCCCACTGCAACTTTAACGGGCTCCTGGTCTTAGGTTGGTAACAATTTTCGCTTGTCGTCCATAGGACTTTACAGTTGGCATGCTAGTAATGTATAGCGGTGTGATGTGGGATACATGTTTGTAGCATGTCTGTTACATATAAGACACAAACGTGGTCGTGGGAACGACACAGATGCTACATTGATGTCGACAGCTGCGGCCAGTGACACCGTCGAATATATGTCGAACGCCGCATACCTCAAGGGCACAGGACTGAACCCAAACAACACACGTCACACGTTCGTGATATCATTGACCACCAGACTCGAACGCGTATCCGTTAGGGCATGTTGGGCGTGATAGGTGGTATATATGACATTACAAACCGCGTTATCGCGTTTGGACTTTTGTCTATGAAAGTGGACAGTGACCGGCGCTTTGCAATAGAACCAGTTAATGTTATCAAGTCTAGATAGTAATGTGCCCGGGTTTCCTATCACAAGTCGTAGTAGGTAGAGCGATGGCCTGCTGTGAACTTAAAATGACGAGGAATCTGTAAAAGAACAATACGGATTGCCTAACGTTCGAAAGTGTAGACATGCTTCTTGTTGCTAATATTGACGCTTCAGAACCCGGTAGTCTTGGATTGGAATCCAGATTTATCTTGTTCATGTCAACGTGAATTGATATCAGTAACAACCACCATTTCTTAAATTGCCTTTCCCAGTGACGGGTATAAGAATAGCCACGATCAGACATTGTTTGGCACCTTTATTCACTGCCATGACATTTAATAAACGCTTCTTCTCGATTTTACGGTAATTTGAAATTCATTTACTAATCCTCATACTGCTCAGGAAATGGCCTTCATGTCCAAACGTTGTCGACGTCATTTGAATGACATTTCTTGCAGTATATAACGTTAAATGGTACCTGGTGTTGCCGTGTCTGGCCTGCTGCCTGCTAATTACATCGTGGGCTTATAGCTTTATTTCACAGCAAGCCCTGTGGACCAGTACATTTTCCACGGGTATACATTTGACCGTGTCATTGACTACGGGATATATTTCGAAAATAATTTATAACTGTTGAAGCTAGACGCATCAGTTCAGTAATTGCATAATTTAACATATTATATCAGTTTCCTATTTTTCACCACACAGGACTGGTTACAAGTCAGCAGGGCTAGCAATATTTTTAGGTTATCCTTGTTTTTTAGGAGTTAAGGTCTAAGTGACACTTCAAAATATGTTTTGTGTTTGAACAACTGCAGTGCAAGATATCAAGAGAATTTTAGAGTAATGTTTTTGTTGACATTTAACTTCATCTTGAACTACGATCTTCACTTTCTATTTAAGTTTAGATTTAATAACATGCGGCGGGGGATTAAAATATGTCGCTGGGGGGATATGTCATCTTCTGATGACATGTTTTCTATTATCAAATGTATAATACATATTCAATCAGTTACCATGGAAATAACATGGTTTTGTTTTTAGTTTTTATTTGATTTTATTTCGTTTGATATCTGGCACAGTACATCAACACGGTTTAATACATATTGGCATGTGGTCGTGAGTGTTATTGCTGGAATGTTGCTAAAGGCAGCGTAAATCGAACTCATTCACTGTCCAGAGTTTCGTCCACCTCACTTATTGCGGGTGCGAAGAAAAACTTGTGAGAAAGTGGTTGGAAAGTGGCGACATCTGTTGGTTTGTTTCAGCGACGGATCAGTGTCCATCCTCATCAAGTGAGTCAGTGAGTTTAGTTTTACGTTGCTTTCCGCAATCTTCCAGTAGTATCACGGAATAGTATCTCGAATCTCTCATTAAATAATATAGTTGCACGTTAAAAGAGGTGGGAACAATATGAGAGTCCATCACTCGGAGACTCTCTCCACTATTCGGTAGCGGTCTGTAGCCCGAGATTTGTTTACTTCCGGGCATATGTCCCGACTGCGTGCGAGAATGGAGGGAGAAATTATTCAAAGCTTCAAGTGGGAGTCAGAAGAGCCGAGACGGGCCGCCATCTTGTTTCGACTTACTTTCCTTATTTCTTATTCATATCTTATATATGGCCACGGCTATATGCTTACACTGGATAGACGTTGATGAACCTTTGTTATTTACGATAATACATTAGAAAACTTTCAGTTTGTGTATTCGTTCACCAGGGCCATCTCTGCGAGCTGTTGCCACCATGTCCACAATGACAGATCACATTGACGTGAAGGAATGCAACAGACGTGACATCCGAGTTCTAGCTAGTCCCAACCAATCAACAGTGGGCTTAGCTGACCTCACTCTAGCACTAATCCTTTTGGCTTGGAAGACATCCAATGAAGGTAAGACAAGAGCATAATCTTATCTCAGCGTTCTCTGAACAGGTACTTTACTGCCTCGTCAGTCATGGGGACAGGGCAGTGGTCGCCATTCAGAGTTGCAGCCATTAGAAACCTATTATCACGGGTTCGAACCCAATATTCTCCTTAATTAAATAGGGTAATTTTCAGATACGCTTTCCAAAGCCGAAATGGTTTCGGCCTCATGTCTTCAGCAGATGCCAGTAAAAACTAATGCTTAACTCATGCTTACTGAAAAGTGAATTACGAAGGCACCAAGCATTAACTTTGAGACAACTGTAAGTTGGACACAACGGTGGTCGATTCATTGGTGCCTGGTCCATTGTCCATGGAGCGAAGGGCAGCCCAACCGGTCGAAAATTTAAAAGGTGGTTGGTAGCCAAGTGGTTAAGATAACATAACATATAATTTTATTATCCCGGAGGAAAATCCTTTTTAATCCAAAGAGGCCTCATAATGAATATACATGTATACAGAATTAAGAAAAAATAGACAGAATAATTAAATGACTATTTCAAAACACTTGATGAATTAATTATACGAATCCTACATGGTGTAAAGGACTGTCGAGCTTTGTTTTAAGTGAAGATAATCGAAAACGGCGTCCAGATGGAAGTGTTACTTTGAATAATTTGCCGTGAAAAAAGGTTTAAGAAATCCCCTCAGAACCAGCAAAATATAACACTATGAAGTCTGAAATTTTCAGTGATATGTGTTAAGCAAATACAAAGGCAAGATACAACAGATTCACAATAGAGGTTTCATGTACAGTGCAACTGAGTCAGCTCAAAAGTAATAGGTCACAAATATAATGCCAACTCACCGAAGACTTGGTGTGAGAGTGACAAGCAGTTTTACTGAATGTAACACAGTGAGTGGTCAGACAGCGGTTATGTAGGTCAAGCATTGACGGAGGCAGACAAATTTATGTACTCCAGTTAATCTCTGTGTGTCCGTCGTCAGCATGATAATCACCCGTTGTATACACATTCACCGATTCCTGAATGTTCCAGCAATGCATGGAACCTTCGCCATGTTTCTCGATCATGAAACGCTACCTTAAGGGCCTTCCACCAAAATACTAATATCCCTGGACATTTATGATACAAAATGTGACCCATAATAACTGATACTCAAAACTTTAAACATTAAGACCCAAATAGTAATTATCACTGAGTTATTAATGAAAATGAAGGGAATATACTCGAAAGACACGCCAGTATTGTTGTTGGCATAATTAGCAATTTTGAAAAGGCTTATATCTCTCTCTTGGCAGATACATGAGACAGATCTTAAAGTGGTGCCCTTTGTTGTTTACAGATATATGGCATTTATATTTTTCATGAATTCCATGGAAACAATTCACACTTAGTCTAAAAGAACATTTAGTAACAGTCCGATGATTTGTCCTTTCAAATATGTGGGGGCCGGGGGGTATGTCATCTTGTGATGACTCTTGTTTTTGTTGCGAGCAGACAGACAACCATACCAACATGAGAAAAAAAACGTAGGTCACCGCACTTTGTATAAAGGTTTGATGAAAAAAACTGTCGTTGTGGGTTTGTTAATGCAGAGGTTTTTTATGCGGCGAAGAAAATAAAGTCACATTTGGACTTTTTTTCATAAATGTGATCGATGTGTTTTGAAAACGAATGATTGGAATTTAAAATAACACCGAGTTATTTGTAATGGGCCATGCTCCCTTTTTCTACGAAAATCAATAGCCGTTTCCTTAGTTTTCTTTACATCTTTACATCTATCAAGATAGATATTTTTCAGCGCCATGACGATAATTGTGATCAGAGTCAGAAATTAGGCCAATAACAGCGGCGCCATCTGCAAATTTCACAGTAGACACGTCATTTAATAAAAAGTAACCGTCATTGGTATACAAAGTGAAGAGTAAGAATGAAAGCCCTGTTGATCTCCAGTAAAGGCTGAGAGAAAAGAAGACTGACAGCCAATGACAATGACACACTGAGGTCTGTACAATGAACTCTTTAACCCATTTGATAATGCTGCTATTAACGTCTAGATTAAACATTTACTCATCATAAGGTGTGGTTGAATGGCATTTAAGGCGGAAGAAAATTCAATGAAGAGGAATCTTACATAGCTGTATAAGTCTCCAGAGGAGGGTACATATTTTGTAGGAATGTTGACGTTGCGTCCTCCGTCCCACGTCCTGGCCCATATGCAAACATTTTTGATAATCTGTTCAAAACAATTCATCGCTATCGATATCCAAGCAGCTGGGTGATAGTCATTATTTATGGCGAGATTATGTTGGAAATTTTCCAGAGGGTGGGGATTACAGCTGAACTAATTGACCATTGAAACGTCTTTTGAAATATGACACATAGTTGCTCTTCAAAACAGTACCAGGTAGGTTATCAGGGCCGCAAGATTTGCTTACTTTGCTAAAATCGGCGTAAAACTAAGTTCACTCACTCAGCTAAGTTATTTTGATTAAAGTTACGGTGTTAAAGATGCAATAAGTGATAAGTAGATTTTCAGGGAGGGAAAGGTCTTATTTATATATGCCTGTGTGTCTTTGAAATATGTATTTTTATGTTTTCAGCACCCTACTTGGACAACTGCAATTTGCAAAACGGCACGGTCAGCACCGTGTGCCTCAAGAACCTTTGCAACAAGACATTTGGCATCTATGGCCTGACCATCCTCGGTCACAGCGTGGCACAGCGTCTGAAAGAACTGGGCGTGACCAACATTATTGCAGCGGATTATCTTTACAACAAGCTCACCTGTTCTTCTGACATTGAGATCGTGTCTTGGAAGGAGCTGATCACCCGGTCAGACGTTCTGTGCATATGTGTTCAACATGACAACAACCCGCCAGAAGTGTTCTCTAAGGAAGTGTTCCAGCAAATGAAGAACACAGCCATTATTGTAGATTGCCAGAACGGAAACGCCATGAGTTACGCTGATCTGTACGAGGCGCTCCGTGGAGGGGATATAGCTGCTGCTGGCATTAATGATTGCAACCAGGAACCTGTCCCCTTCAGGTACCCACTAGCAGGGCTCCACAACTGTGTTTTCCTTCCCCAGACGGACGAGAGGTTGTACGACCAGAGGCACAAGTTATCCATGACAGTAGCGACCAGTCTGAAAAATGCTCTGTACGCACAAGACCAGAACAAGGAAGTGTGTTAAAACGTGTGGGGTTTTCATAAGCCAGATCTGAGATGGTGATCTTTGAACGCCTGCTGGCTTCTATTTCCCAGACTACCTTGTGGCGATGTGATTGATGGAAGTAGCTTGTCACAGAAGAAGTCACTCGTAACCAATCGTTCATTCCGGAACAAGCCGAAAGTCGAATCGTGCGATTACGCAAACTTGAAATGGGCGTAGCACGATGAATTTGGGTTCCGGAAAGAGACGTGAGGTTGACGAATTGAAAATTCATTAAGGTAGCACTGTCGGTGGAAGCCAGTATTGCAGTGCAGAGTTGTTAATGTTTATGTTATTCAAGATTACGCATTTGTGAAATGTTCTTTAATGTTGAATTTGTATTCTGTCTGAAATATGAAGCACTAAACTTGGCACCGAGACATACCGCTCAAATGTTTATGATACCAGTGTCAGAAAATATTTCGGACCAAGTGTACATAGTAATACATGGTGGAATAACATGAACATAGTCAATTAGATGTCGAGCAGTATTTGTGAGGGAGGTGTAAATGGTAAAAAGATATATCATGAACATTTGTTCGTATAGGACTGCCATGACCTGCAGACATGCAACTCAACTTTTGATAAGGGTAGTAGTATCAGAAAATATTTCTAATCAGTGGTAGACAATATTGTGTTATGGAATGACATGGATATAATCAATAAAGCATTTAGCAGCATATGGCAGGTAGTAAACACTTGTATCGCACTACCATAACATGCACTGACGGGTGAAGGTCAGACCATTGCCACATCAAAGGTTATTATCGTAGATTACTATGCATGCTTCTCACTGGCCATTGTCGTTGTTGTCCACTGTGCTTGAAAAGGTGTTCAGGGAATACTGTCTTGTAAACAATTCCTGTAAATGTCTGGGAGATTAAAGACAATGCTGACTACGCACCAAGGAAGTGGTTCTATTTAAACTTGGTGTCGGAATCCAATTTGAAAAAAAATTAGAATCACTGTTTCTTAATTCCAATGACTCACAATATGCTGTATCTATAGACATTAAAGTACCATTTTATAACACTATTTAATAACACTATTGTATAACTGAAAATGTGTTTTAAAGACACATACATTACGAAATTGAATGTTTTAGTATTGTTGGCAACCAAAGTCTGTGACGGGAAGTTAACTCCGCCCCTCAGGAAGAAATTATGTTGTAGATATACCCCCCTCGAGTGTTTTGAAATCATTCTATCTATACGGAATTGTTGACATTCCAGCTTTATGCATTGTAACCTCAGCCAGGGAAGCTTTGACTTAATGTAGTCCCCCTACCTCAAATGTTACCGAATGTTACCCACATCGAGTATCATGCTTCTTTATGGAAATATATTAAGGGAAACAAATAAGGGAACGCCACTTAATCGGTATTCCTGTATTTGTTTTCAGATTGTCACCCACAGTGCTAGACAACGCTTGTACCCTTGTTTGTTTTCCTTGATATTTTACGGTCTTCAGGTGCGAGTTAATCAAATGTTTGATCTGCCGATTTAGCCGCAGGTATAAGCAAGCTATACTCGACATACATCTTACAACGGTTTTGAGCGAACAGCGTTTGATTTGGAATTGCGTGACAAAAACAAGCGATTATGTGCTAACATTAGCCATTATTGATGAACCTTCTCCAGTTGAGTTGGATAATGACTCACAATGTGAACACGGTAAGGGAGGTAAACCACGACAGACGTTTTTGTTCTGGGGTCAGACTGTTTCGAACCTCTGGGTTTGTTTGAAGGTCCAGAACAGACCGACTTCACGTCTTTGGGATATTGCTCATGGGATATTGTGTCTATACAAAACTGACATGCGTTTAAGCGTATGTCAAGTCAAAACGGTGAAAATGTTTGTTTTAATCCTTGTAAAGGTGAATCATGTAGAATTATAGAATGTTTGATGTAGGGACTTGCACAGGCGTTAGAACGCAGCATGCATAATGGACGGAACTCCGTACTTTCGATTCGAGTATTCGTAGTGACGTAAAACAGTAGCGGAATTACTTTGTGGTTTGACCTGAAAGTGCGCAATACTACTCACGATGCACGTAGTTGTATAATTTGTGACTGTCAGGAAACCGAAAAAAGGTTCATATATTGGAAAATGTAAGAACAATATTATCCATTTGATAATAGAATAATAGCTCAGAGCTCCAGATAAGCATTTGGCCATGTGGCGATACCCATAAGTTTAAATCTAAGCGGGTATTTCTATTTTCAAGTGTGAGTATATATACTTTCAGTTGCCCACCATGTTTTGTTTTTTTTAACCCGGATATTGACTTCAAATAAGTATAACAGGTGCTACATTTTTTTATTCAATTATAAAATAAGACAAAAGCCTCCCAACAATGCTATATTATAGCTTATAGCTAATACAGCTTTATCTACTCATACTGTAAAAAGTAAAATGTGCCATAGTCTATGTCATACATTGGTGTAAAACAAGATACCATGATGGATATTAGATTTTGCAACAGCTATGTCTTCAGTGTTTGTGTGGGTTTTTTGCTTTCAAAACCATGTTCCCATCATGTTTCACTTCCATGTCATGTTACACGTTCATTTAGAGTATCAGTGGCAATTCATTCTCACTGTGAAACACATACTTCTAATGAAGTAGTTTTCTGTTTGTAAAAGCTAGACATTTTACTTCCAGCATGTGAAAGCTTTACTTGCTCACTATTTTTTATTTATTTTACTAAAAGAAAACAGTTATTTGGTTGGGCGCTACTTATGGATGGGCCAATCTGTGAAGGGTTAACATACCTCGATTGGTATTCTATATATGTTGCACATTTTATTTGATTTTACGATTTATCAGGCACAATTGTAGACCTTTTATTCTCGAATATTTAGAGATGGAAAAATTGTAATTTCGATTGGCTTGAATTGATGGTTTTGATGTATTGGGTAATTACGCAGTGTTACTTTGTTTTTCTTGCGTATTTCAACTTTTCTGTAGCGTATTTTACGCAAATACGAAGATTATCTGGAGCTCTGAGAGCGGTTAAGGATGCTTGTCTGTCGTTTGGCATTTCTACCTTTTATACGTTTCTATGCAATCCCACGATGTGTTCTGGAGACTCGTATGGACAAAACATCTTTTTAATTGTTCTGTTATTAGTCAAGAAGGATAAGGGGCAATTCCGTTTAAAAAGCAAAGAATTCCATCGTAGAAATGTCATTTGATTAAGCACTGAGATACGAAAAGGGTGTTTGTGGCAATAGCATCGTTTCAAAAATATTATTTGTAGGAAACAGTACCAGAGGTGGACCGTTTGCAACTTTAAAAGGAATATGGAATTCCCTGTTGTGTGTTAACTATTGACTGTTTTATATATGTCGATGCTGCAATGGGGCATTCCAGTTGGAATCCAAGAACGCATTTTTGCTTTTCAGATCCGGCATTTTAAGAAGTTCCATACTTGATAACGTAGCGCTTGTTTGACGCTCTTACATTACATACTGTTATGGCGTTTTTAAGAACTCAGCATCGGAGGGCATGGTTTGTTCATGTAACTCAAATAACCTTCCCTTTAATGCCTGTGTGTGTTCCCGCAAATAAAAACACAAATATGGCAAATGTCATTGGCTTTTTTTCTCTGCAACGTATACCTTTCCTCACTCATGATCAGTTGATGTACGAATGTCTATCACAAGCGAAGATCAGGGTTAGAACTGGTCCTCAGCAACCATTGTCATGAGAAGCGACTAACGGCATCGGGCGGTTAGAGTTGCTACATGATTGACACATGTCAAAGTATCAAGTTGTGTTGATCGTTGCTCAGACTGTTGATCACTGGAGCCAGATTCGATTATTCACAGAACGCCGTCACCTGGTTGGAATATTGGTGAGTGTGGTGTTAAACAGACTTAGTTGTTTGGTCGATCGTGTGTTTAAGCGAAGACTATGAGACGCTGGTCTTCATGTCATGATGCATGTCCATCAACGGTCTGGCCGGTCAATGGCAGGATCAGGGGTGTAATGGATAGAGCGTCTGCGCAGAGGGGCGAAATGGTCGGTGGTTCAACTTCAGATCAGGTTATACCGACGTCGTTGAATGTGGAACTTGTTACCCAGCCAGGCATTCGGCATGGAGGGGATTAAGCACGCAATGTCTTGAGATCGGTATAAATTCCTGGTATCAGTTCCCTCACATGGATACAACGTGTACCCTTCCATGATATTTTGGAATATTGCTTAAAGCGGCGTTAATCTAAACTCTAAGCTTTTTGTTGTTTTGTATTTGACTGCCGCCCAGACGGGCGTAATGTTCCCATGTCGTGATATAACTGGACTATGCCTACAGCATTGCAATACTAAATATTTGCTGTTATGTCATGTCGACAAAAGTCGCCTGCTTTAGGCGACTCTGCTGTTAGGTCGTGTTTCTGTAAGGGGCAACAAGGGTAATGTTCGCTGCCAGGGTATTCCGAAGTACATAGCTTGTGTAGTTCTGATACGGTTTTTCAAATAGCACGCGACTCATTCCATATGGGAAGTCAAAGAGGATGTCTACATTAACCAAAGCCTTAAAATTAAAGCCATCTGAGATAGGAAGTAATGATGTAACGAAATCAAAATATTGACACTATCATTTACTGTTTAGTTACTGCTCAGCGTTTCGGAACGTTATTAAATTAAGATTTATGAAGATTATGTTGAGTTTTAGTTTGCATAAATCAGCTCCCAGACATACTTAAAAATCTTAATTCTTAATTCACTATCTTGAAATCGGTTCGGTTAAAGTCTATCGGAGCACAAGACAGTGATCCTGAAGACATGACGATGCCTGAAATGTTCGTTACTTATATAGTGGTTGGAAAACTATTCAATCATTTTTCCTTCTTAAATAGATGACAGAAAATTTGTCACTTCAGGGCATTTTCATGTGTATCCTCCTTTCCTGCACTTTTTGGGGGACAACGTTGTTAAATTAAGTGTTATGATTCTCTTAGAAAGTACCTATCTTGATAGCTTGTTATATTTTCATACGTTTTCATTTCTAGATGAATTCCCGTTGGTTTGGCAAAATAAATGGTTTTACGCAAATACAGCTTGGTCTATATTTCAAAACAATTCGGAGCTATTTGCACCGTGGCTTCCCTTGCACTTGCACTACCTTTGCTGCACTAGCATCTGCTGTTAAAACTAAATAATAATAAATAATAAGATAAAATAATAAAACCAAATATATTGCTTGAGTTTCTCCGGAAAAACAACTAAAGAAGACCCCCCACCCCAAGCCCAAAGAAACCCCACAGGAAAACCCCACTGAATGGAAAAAAATAATAGCATAATATATGAAAACAAAGCTAATATATAATTTAACTTCACAACTTCAGAAGTAAATGTGTATGGAAGTAAATTTTAAAAGGAATAAATAATATTTTGTACCTAGAATCAATACATGTTATCAGATATGTCATTGCGTTTCTTTGTTATTGAGTGCATGACATTGACTTTTTGGTTCTTGAGTGTTGGGTAGCCCAGTAATTAATGCGTTCACCTGTTACGCCGAAGGCAGGTTTCGATTCCCCACGTAGGAACATTCGCCAACGTGTTCATTGTTTTAGAGTATATATCACCAGCTCTTTATCTAATCGTTGGACCAGACTCTCCCGTTCGATTCCCCACACAGGTATTTTGTCTCATGATATATCTGAGAAGTGTAAAACTATCTGTACCAGACATCCATTTACAGTTAGGTGATGTCGAAAAACGTTGCATGTCTCAGGAAACATGGCACTTAAACCGTGCCTCTGTGAGTGGCCGACTGGCAACTCTGGGAACTCTCAGGAGTCAAGCTGCCTAAAATGGCAATCCATCAACCTATTCTACATATACTGAGTTAATAGTTAAATGGATATGTTTGGTCACTTTCATACGGCAAAGCTCATTACAATATGTAACGAACCAGATGAGGCAACCATTTTTGCCACTATCACCCATCTGTATCTCAAAATGAAGCTCAAGATATAGTTGACGCCACGCCCGTCCGTAATCATTTGTTTCCGGAGCATAACTCATAAACCGTTCAATATTTTTAGACCATAATTGAAAGACACAGTAATCTGAACCTATGGCTGTGCCTTTTGCTATTTACCATTTTATTTTATTTTATTTTCATTGTATTTATTTATTTTTATTTTGTTTTGTTTTGTTTTGTTTTTTTCTTTTTTCTTTTTGTGTTTCCATTTTATCTACTTCGTAGATATATCAGTCGGAACCTAAGGTGGTGCCTTTTGCTATTTACAGGTTTTTGTGATTTACTATTTTCACGGTTTCCATGGAAACGTTTGGACTTAGTCTCAAAGTGAGAGATATGTTTCGAACTACAAAACTTTTTAATATCTTTCAGCAAACCTTGGTAGATATGTGTGGCAGACCTCAGAGTGGTGCCTCTGGCTATTTAGGGGTTCTTATGATTTATTATTCTCTCGGGTCCCATGGACACATTTCCGACTTAGTCTCAAAATGGAGGGATGGGCTTCCTTTCCGGAGCAGAACTGAAAAAAACCGTTCAATACTTTTCTGCAAAGCTTGGTAGATATATCAATCAGAACCCAAAGTGGTGACTTTTGCTATTTACAGATTTTTGTGATTTATTATTTTCTCGGGTTCCATGGACACATTTCGGACTGAGTCTCAAAAGGGAGGGATGGGCTTCCTTTCCGGAGTACAACTCGAAAACTATTTAATATCTTACAGCAAAACTTGGCAGATATTTGAGGCAGATCACAATGTGGTGCCTTTTGCTATTTACAAAGTTTTGGCATTTTTATTTTTCCCGGTTTCCATGGAAACAATTCCGACTTAGTCTCAAACTGGAGGCATCGTTTCCGGAGCACAACTCGAAAAGCATTTCATATCTTTCAACAGATCTTGGCAGATATATGAGACAGATCTTAAAGTGGTGCCTTTTGCTGTTTACAGATATATGGCATCTATATGTTTCATGACTTGCATGGACACGATTCAAACGTAGTCTAAAAAATATCAAGTAGCCTTGATTTGTCCTTTCAGATATGTGGGGGCCGAGGGGATATGTCATCTTATGATGACTCTTGTTTTTATATTCCCATAAAACTGCTTCCTAGCTCAGGTATCTTCTTTGCAACATTTTGTTGCTTCTTGTTAACGTCCACTCAAGGTCGTTATGATTTAGCAATAAACTGAATGTAATATATAACGTGTCATTAAACAATTCAACAAACGAAATTCAACAAAAGAGCTATTCTTTCAAACGTCATTACAAAATTTAGGTTGTGCAGTGGGGAATTAGACATGCCATTTCTACGTAGTAACACTCATTTAATTATATTAATATATTTGTATTTAATTATATACCTATTTGTAAGCATGGTACTGTCTATGACTACGGCAGGCAAATAGAACATTGTCTGAACAAAGAGATGACTCGTTTATGTAATTATCGTATTTCAATTTCGATGCAACGTACGCAACTAAAGTAACCTACGTAAGGGTGAAACAGTTTACACAATGAAATTATAGGTTTTCAAAACTGAAAGAATTCCAGTATTGCAATTTATGTAGCATTTGTTTGTTGACGAGTTCTGTTGAGGAAAACAAACACAACCGAATCGAAAAAAGCCTTACATACATTGTGAACACACATGACTAAGATCACAGTGATATTGTCCGTAATTTCGTTTGTAGAGTTGTTGTTTGCATATGTGAGACTTTAAAAGAATATCTTGTTGCATCTTAAACCTGCGTTGTAACGCTGGTATCTGAATGTCTTACACCGTTTAACACTTGCCATAAATTGTCACGTCGTGCGGAAGATTCGAGTCCGCCTCCCTTCATATCTAAAGTATTTGAACCCCTTTTCTACATAGTGTACAACGCTGGGATATTGATGGAATAGTGCTAAGGACGTGAACACTGAAAGGCGTGAGTCCATAGTAACTCACTCACTAACCCACCCAACGCCCATACACTCACTCACTCCTTGACTCAAATCACTGACGACGGAACTCGGACTCATTTTGTACTGCCTCAGCAACCTTTTCTCCGTATACGTTCCCAGTGCTGGTTCCTACTGTATTGATCTTTATCTATGTCCCAGAATCAAAGGAACAAAGTCTAGAATAGTGTGCTAATAGAGATTGCGCTGGAACTACTGTGACTTTCATTTATATATCTATGTTACAAAATATGCATCTCTAAAAATATGATTGCATTTTTATGAGACTGAACGTGTCTAATTAAAGTCCGTTGGTCCTTCAAATCAATATCGTTTGAAGCAAGTTGTCATAATGACAGTGCAAACCCCATGGCCCCTGATACGCAATGACGAAGTAAAAATGTTCACCAAAGACAAGAGAGGAGAGTTGGATGGACATTTTCCAGCGACAAAGTACTGAAAAATCCAGAATTATACGCCACTCATTTTATGTACGCACGTGTGTGTGTGTTGGTGTGTGTGTGTTATCAGCGTGCGTGCGTGCGTGTGCGTGTGCGTGTGCGTGTGCGTGTGTGTGCGAAATCATACTGACTCGACTTGTCATTGTTCAATACCTTGAACCTAGCAACCAATACTTAATCGTGTTTGAAATATTACGCGTATTTTCATTCTCTTGTTTTGACCTATATTGACTCACTCCCTAACTCTTCGCTATCGAGTAAATAATCATTAGCTTTTTGTTCTTCAGTGTTGGGGTGGTGGTTCAAAGAGTTGTGTTTGAAGTCGAGTCCTGTTATTGGGGCCTATATGTCGGGCGTGGGTGGAATATTTGTGATTTACCTTTGTAAAAACGAAGGCCAATCAAACAACTAAACGTTTCCTTTCCCAAAAGTGAAATTGATTTACTAAATGAAGCTATTTCTTTGAAACTTCCTGCGGACTGTTCGTTATATGAAGTAAATTGCTGCTGCTCGAACTTTGGAGGAACCTCACTGAGTTTCTAAAGACAACCCCTCGAATAATGAGAACAAAAGACCAAAGAAAAATCGATTTTAATGAAATTCGAAGAAACATTTCATGGATAGAGATATGCCTTAAAATAAGATCATCGAGGAGTCCAATGTCAAAACGACAAAAGGCAATATGGTCAAAATTATAACTACAATACACGACAACAAAACAAAAGGTACTTCTCCAAATTCATGATTCCCTTAAGGCGAAAATAAACTTGGTTGGTTTGGACAGAAAGAAAGAAGAAATGGGAAAAGAAAAACAAATTTATCAAACAAAATACTATTTAGAAATAACGAAAAGCAATTTTACAGGCAACGAGTGGTGTTGATGAGCATGATAAATGGACTCCCATGGCTGCCAATGAAAGGTTCTGGACACAGTTGTGGTCTATACCCGGCAACTGTAACCTGGAGGCACCATGGGTCAGTCATTATGACCATGCAATGCATGAGAAATTAACCAAGTCGTTTGTCTGTAACATATCACCAGATTGCCTGAAGACTGTTAAAAAGAAGTCCAGATGTAATACAGCTCCAGGGCCTGATGGCATTCGAAACCGGTTTCCCTGTGTCCAAGCACCACTCCTTCACTGTTTCAATTTTTTTGTAGACACAGGTGATGTTCCTCCATGGTTTTGCAAAGGTCGCACAATACTTCTCCCCAAGAAAGGAAACTTGACTGATCCCAGAAACTTCCGCCCTATCACGTGTTTGAATACTCAATATAAATTATTCACTGGGTGTTTGACGAACCTCGTGTCATCTTGTTGCTCGTCTAATGAGATAATTTACAGAAGGGGGCGAGAAAGGGATATTGGGGATGCAAGGATCAACTTCTTGAACAGAAAATGATTTTGGAAGAGGAACGTATCACCGCAACCTCTCCACGTGTTGAATTGACTACAACAAAGCATATGACTCCCTCACGAATGGATTCTGAAGTCTCTTCAGTGTATTGACCTCCCTGAGCGACTACTTGATTTACTCAAGTCTTTAACGAGTTGCTGGTCGACTCAACTTGAGATGTACTTGCAAGGGCAGGTGCAGACTTCGGAATCTATTCCAATCAGAAGGGGAACATTTCAGGGGGTACTCCTTCAGTCCTTTGCTTTTTTGTTTGTCTTTAAATCCTTTGAATTTTCTGCACAATAAGGAGGAGGGATACCACCCCTGACCTCCACAACACAGATCCCCAACACCTCTTATCCATCTCCTCTACATGGATGACATCGAGCTCCTTGCCAAAGGAGATACCAATTTGAAAGAACAGGTTCTCCTTGTCGAGGCCTTTTCTAATGATATTGGCATGACATTTGGACTCGACAAATGTAATACTCTTCATATGAAACGTGGCAAGGTAACTAATGATGGATCGGTCAGCTTACAAGGGGGAGGAATTATTGAGTATCTTGTGGTGGATCAGGCTTACACCTATCTTGGAATGCAAGTTCGAGACAAGCTCCAGAATGCCCAGATTCAAGATAAACTTCGGGCCGAGCATAAATCTCATTTTAAAGAAAACCTGGAGTTCAGAGCTAAATGCTCGAAACAATGTCAAAGCCACCAATACTTTTGCTGTGCCAGTCCTTTCCTATTCCTTTGGAGAGTCTTAACCGCTTGACCAGAAGGATCATGTCAGATAAAAGAGCACACCACCCTCTCTCTTAATCGTTTATACATGCCAATCCATTCTAGAGGTCGGGGTTTGATTATTGTGGAAGCTCTTCATGATAGAATTTTATTTTGTACTTTTGCACATATTTATTTATCGGCTGATCCTCTGGTAATGCATGTCAAGACTTATGGTGAAAGCAAGGAATTCCACAGCTATTTTAAGCGTGCCAAGGTTGTTGGACACAATCTGAAATTTGAAGTTAATTTTGTTGATGGCGATGTACAGCTGGACAGCGATGGGAGTAAACCAGGTGAAGTCCTTTACCAAGTCTGACCAGAGTCGGTCCTTTGTGGAGAAGCTGTCTCAGAAGTCATTGCACCGTGTGTACATGCAGTGTGTGGAGCAGGACAGCAATCCAACCGACTCCTTCGCCTGGATGAAGTCGGCTGGCGTCAAATGTGAAACTGAGGGCTTCCTTTTTGCTGCTCAGGCCCAGTCACTTCCCACTCGCAATCGTCAAAATGTGATTCTTAATCAAAATGTGAACATGAAATGTCGTCTTTGCAACGAATTCACAGAGGCTGTCCAACACCTTGTCAGTGGATGCCCTTCCTTGGCACAAACAGCATATCTCAAAAGACATAATGGCTTGCCCTTTTTATATAAAACCAATGAAATTATATATATCATAGAATTTTCTGTCCCTTTTGACAGCAATGTGATTGGCAAGATTCAAGAAAAGCATGATACATATGCGGACTTCGCCTTTGAAAAGCCTCGCCTGCATCTCAAGTACACTGTCGTCAGGCTCCATATTGTTCTCGATGCCCTTGGTTTGGTACTTCCTGATCTCTTGGCGCAGATCAGGAGAGTGCCCGGGTTCTCCACCTGAGGCACAGCCCTTCTGACAATCTGGGTAATGCAGATGGCTGCAGTGTTGGGGAGTCTACATATTCTCCGAAACGTTCTTGGTGGGTTCGACTAGGCAGTGTTTCCTGGGAGAAGTCCCATTCACTGTCTGAGCTACGTGTGAATGGGGGGAGGGCCCTGAGCTGATGATGAGCCTTACCAGCCTGACTGTGCCAGGATCATCCACACTCTCTCTGCTGCGGTTCAATCTTTAATCTGTAAATATAATAATAATACAAGAGATTTCTATACCGCCTTATTTGCTTATTATGAAACACCCTTAAGATGAAAAAATTAACATGGTAAAACACATAAAAGAGGAGTAACATTTTACATAGTAATAAAACCAATGACACATTATGTGGAATAAGCAGCTTTGAAAAGATGAGTTTTAAAAATTTCTTAAAATTGTCCCGTGAGGATGAATTTCGTAGAGTAATTGGTAAACTGTTCCAAAGATTAGATGAAGTGCTGTCAAAGCGTCTAAGTCCCATACGTTACTGTACGTGTCCTTGGCTGACAGAGACGAGATTCAGAATCTGATCTCAGTGACTTTGCTGGATGATATGGCATGTTCCTGGAGACAGTATGGGGCCACGCCGTGGAGACATTTATAAGCATACAGCAGGATCTTATACTGGCATCTCTCTCTGACTGGGAGCCAGTACAGCTGCTCTCTCACAGGCGTAATCTCATGTCGGCCTTTTTTGGTAATGTGTCTAGCTACACAGTTCTGCCCCTTCGGTAGACGACTAGTGAGTGTTTCAGGTAGTCCACAGAGGAGACCATTTCCATAATCCAGTCTAGATGTCACTAAAGCGTGCACTAGAGTCTTACAACAGTCTTTTGTGATGTATCTGCGTATGGCTGATATATTTCTGATCTGGACGGAGACGGCATTGACTCTGTCAGTTTGTTGTCGAAGTGAACACCAAGATTCTTCACAGGTTTAGCTAATTTAACAGGTGTCTCCAACTTGTACTTGCATGTCACTGATGTCAACTTTAGAATTCTTGGAACTGAAAATAATATGTTCAGTTTTTTCCTGATTGACTTTAAGCATATTATTGCTTGTCCAGTCAATATCATCTGGCACACAGGGTTCCAATGCTCTCAAATAGGGCGTCCAAGAAATCCCAGTTTGAACCACTCTGTACATCTGTTGATAACCCGCAAAAACCATGTGGGAGAGATCATGTTGTTGGTAAATGTTGCTCATCGGCTTTGAATATAGACAGTATAAAATAGGCCCCAAAACGCAGCCCTGGGGTAAACCGAAATGAGTGTCCGCACACTCCGACACTGTAGATCTTATTGCCACACTCTGTGTTCTGTTCAACATATAGGGCTGAACCCATGATAATGCTTCTCCTTTCACGCCATAGCTGTATTGTAGTCTTTGTAATAGTATGCCGTAATCTGTGAGATCAAATGCTGCTGACTGATCAATCAACACCATTGCAACTGCAGTTTTGTTGTCTAAAGTTTTGATGAGGTCATGATGCACACGCAGGAGAGCAGTTTCTGTTGAATGCCCTGATCTGTAGGCAGACTGAACTTTGTCCTGGAGGTTATTGACTTGAAGATGTTGACTTAGAAGAGTATGTAACAACACTTGCAAATCAGAACGCTGTTCTCTGCATTCTTATCACTGACTATTCATTTAAGTATTAACTTATTTATCAAATAGTAAGTATTTGCAACATTTTGTCATGTACTGTACGAAAGTATACTACTGAAATATGCAGTAACTTATGTGCAAACTGGTATTTTTCCGCCAAAGACAGTTTGGAGCAGAATATGTGTATGTTCTATCTTCTGTTATGAAGAAGCTCAGAGGAAATTGAGACTCTCCAAGATGTCCAGATATGTTGTAATTCACCAAACACTCTTTCTTCACAGACTTTACACTCTAATGTATTTGCACCCAGACTATAAAGCCCGTATGCAACTTACTGTACTGGTCGGCTCTGAAGCCAAATTCTCAAAGGAATGTATGCTTTGTAATAAGCACTGCCAAGACCACGATGGCCACCTTATTTTACATTGTGAATCTGCAATGAGCCAAGGAAATCATATTTATATGACACTGCTTGACATACCGGATATAGATGTATATGCACTAATTAAAATGCTCGATGATGAAGATGCCCCTGTACTCTATTGTGCGCCAAACTTCAGATCCCTGGCCTTGACGGAACAGCATGGCAAATCATCATATTACACTTTTCGAACTATATCTGTTCTTTAAAGGACTCTGTGGTGTGTACTTTCTAAACTGCCACTGTTGTAAATATCCCTGTGTTGTAAATATTCGTGCTTTGTAAATGTCATATGTATATATGTAACTGACTGATGTTATAAAAGCTTAGTCTTCGAATATGTTTTGGAGGAAATAAAGACATTCATTTATTCATTCATAACTATGTTGGGTAGATGCCCCAGATAAAATGCCTGACAAAAACGGAGGGAAACCACCTCGAAAGAAGAAAACGAAGACCCCCAAAATCAACAACACCCTACCCTTCATCACAGTCGAAAGCCAAGATGGCGGAAGGTTTGACACACACACACCTCACCATTTGCCTTCGTCACAGATGATGTTGTCTCAACAAAACTATCCTCAATATATGCCATATCAGTATCAAATGGGTAACCCAGTACCTTACGTGAGTCCCCAACGTCAACTTTATCACCCCAGCCCGCCTAGTCAGCCCATTCGTGGTTCAGACAAACCACCCTGGGCTCTCAATATGATGTCTAGATTTGATGAGGTTATGGTACGGTTACAAAAACTAAATGTTGTTGGACAATCCATCTGTCAGTTGAAACATGATGTGAAAACAAGGTGGGGGCTAGTCACCAATTTCTAAGCAATACGTGGGAAGAGGACAGAACTAAGACTGAGCAGCATTTCTCAAAAGTTGATAAAGACATGAGAGAAATGATGAAAGCAATAGCAGATTCAAAACCTCTTTCTAACAAACTGACAGAAGATATTCCTAATGTCCAAGGTAGAGGGACAACTCATTGTTCTTCAATATCGAGGAGGGTGGGGACACTGAAAACTGTATCACTGCACTACAAATTTGGACTTGGCAGATCCCTTAGAAATAGACAGTGCGCACAGGACTAGGAATACCTAACCTAGGAAAGAAAACACCTTTTGTTGCAAAATTTAGAAACTTTTCTGAAGGTGAACTTGTGATAAAAAGCAGTAAAACACTCAAATCCACAAACAATATCCTAAAGAGATTCAAGAAAGAAGAAAACTATCACTCCCAGCATTCAAAAATGCTAGACGTGAGAACAGTAAGGTGTCATTTGTGAGGGATGTACATTGAGGGAAACGTTACATTGGACCAGTGTCAAGCAGCCCCAATCGGTAGGACAGCTTAAAGGATGTACTACTTTGTAGTATCAATATCATATCATGGAATATAAATGGAGGAATCCGAAGAAAATGGTCGGATCAGTCATTCAGGTAGTTTGTGACATCCATGACATTATATATTTGTGTGAGTGTTGAATTGGATGCCCATATGAACTGAATGTTCCAGGATTCCAAACACATATTATGCCCAGGAGAAAACCTAAATCTACTCAAGGTGGAGCTGCAGTTGTGATGATAAGAGACAATCTTGCCTCTGTTGTATCAATAAATGATGTATATTTTAACTCCATTATTTGGATGAAATTCGACAACCATGACACCATCTGTGATCAGGATGTGTACTGTGCTTTGGTCTACATGTCACCAAACAATTCTCCGTTTTATAACCTATATGACTGTGGCCTGTTCCAAAAGCTCGAATCAAGCTGGAATGTATATATATCTTGGAAAAGTGTGTTTGTCTGAAGATTTCGATAGTAGAACAAGACACATGAATGGTTATATTGAAAATGATAAGTTGTCCAGCCTCTTGGTGTGAACACTTAGACATCGTAAAAACACGAGAAGAAGACTCACAGCTTCTTGTCCTCGTCAACCCTGATATGAGGCAAAATTATCGTCAGACGTCACCTGAAATTGACAATAGCTGCAAGTGCACGTGCAAGGTGGAGTCCGTGATTCTGTTTGGTGGAACGTTGACTGTGTGTTTGAAAGTAAGCAGGCTTTGATTGTCAATGCCCATACATTAATGCCTGTTTTGAAATACATACTATTACTTCCCAAGAATCCATGGATAACTGGATTGCGATTTTACAGCTCAACTGAATGATATAATATTGCCATTTCTAAACGTTGGGTGTAAGGCACGTGGTAAGACGGCTGAGCGAAATGTTAACTGTCGCACTCCCATGGTTCAGTGATGAGTTAAATATATCCCAGTGTTAGGGGTTTTCGACGGCATAAGACAAAAACGTATTTTTTATCCTTAATATCAATTTAAGTTTTGATTTTGCTAACCTTGAGTGATAAAGGTATATTCATCCATTTCACAAAAAAGTTTCATGTGTTTCCAACAGAAATAGCGTTTTTACAACGTATCGGCGAAACTGCAGTCGCCTGTCACATCCGGGTATTTTTGTATGTGTTTTCGACGGTGAGCCATACTTTCCCCTCCGCACTGCGAGAGTGTTTTGATCACGTGGCTTCCTGTTTCGTATATACATAACCTGTCACTTGCCGACGACTGATCTTGTTGAATTTTGCTCGCTATGTTTTGTTATATGGGCAATTGATTTTGCATCTGAAGTGGTATTAACGATCGAGGATAAATAATATTGTTGTTTAATTGCTCTTTACATAACTTAATTTCTTGACTTCAATTGTCAATAAAACGTCTCACGACAGGAACTGATCATTCGCCCTACCGATGAAACTGTTTGTGCACTCCGATCGCGCACGTACTTCCTCGATATAGCGCTAGCAATGGAATCGTCGAAATCACCAGAACGTCGAATTCAACTCGCTTTGGGATACTGTATATTGACTATATTAATGCCTTAAGGACCTTTAACAGAAATAAGACTTTAGATAAAAAGTCACACTAAAAATATTCTTACAAAAGGATGGAGAAAAGACTTCAGACTTTATTTACAATCTGATGGGAATAGACTGTCCCAGCTGAAAAAAAATAAATCCGAAAAAGTTTCACCTGACGTTTGACAAACGGTCCAAGGTCAAACACGATGTCCCAATTAATGACTTCTATGAACATTTTAGAAATGTCGCACGTTCAGCTAACATCAGCTCTGCAGATAAGTTCCCATTCTCTAACGCGGATGCTATATATGAAGAACGTGACTCTGATTAGTGACACTGAGATCCTAAAGGCAATTTGTTCTCCAAAGCGACAGAAGTCTCATGACCCGGATAATATATGAAATGAATACTTCGTTGATTTTGAAGAATATTTCTGCCGTTACTGAACTATTTAGTTGTGTTTTTAACACCTGGATATTTTCCCTGATCGTTGTTTTCAGCTGTCATTTTTCCAATATACAAGATGGTGATACTTCTGATCTGAATAATTATCATGGAATCTGTCTCGTTAGGTGTTTGGGGAAGTTATTTACATTTATAATCTACCAGAGGCTTTTGTTGTGGTCCTCAGATCGCAATGTTGTTACAGATGTTCAGGTTGGGCTCCAACCGAATTTGGGTACAGTGGACGGTACAATAAATATTCCAGATGTTAACAAACGTTTATATTGCGCCTTCATTGACTTTAGGAGGGCATTCGACTCTGTAAATAGATGTAAGTTGTGGTATAAACTGCGAATAAGCTCCTATCAGTTTTTCACTCAATATACCTTATCGTAAGGTCGTGTGGTAGTGTCAATGGTTTCTGTATACCGATATTTTGATAATAACTTAGGCCAAAGGCAGGGGAAGTGGTGTCCCCCATCTTATTCCCTCTGTTCATTAATCACGAGGCGTTTTTGCAAGACAGTTGCGCTCCGTATGACTGCAAAACTCAGCCTTTTCTTGTTAACGACGATCTTGTTTTATTTTCTGAGTCAGTCTGTGGTCTCCAGCAGACGTTTAACACCCTATGGACATACTCTAAGAAATGGGGAATACAAGTTACCACTCAGAAGTCCAAGACTGTTGTTTTCCGAAACGGAGGCAAAGTTCGGCTGGATGAGACATGGAAGTATTATCATGCCGTCCTCGACGTCCAAGATGGTTTTACGTATTTACTGCTAGACACATATTAGATGATCCTGCGCACTAAACGCATTTGTGACAAGAGAGGCGGTACAACGAATTGGGCGAGAACCCTAGGCTGCTACAGGTAGCTTGACGATTATGCACGTGCAATACATGCTAACCGTGACATGAAATCAACACCGCTACTGATTAACACCTGTCTCGCTACTGTTTTACACCTGTCTCAATACTGTTAAACAGATTTCAGTTGTAGTAAAAAATGTCCAAGTTAGGAAAACATGGGCAAATAGTTCTTTCCCAGGCAAGGGAGATAACATACAATGTTATCATGTATATGGACAAAAATGTGTAACCAAAGCAGATTCTCTTTAACAAAGTAGCCTTGCTACTGGACTCTCAACGGCAACTTTTAAGCGCATTAAGGCAGAAGGTGGTAGGAGTGCGAGTGGACCTACATTTATCAGTCACACCAAGTTGCGCAAATCCAAAACGTGCAGTTACAAACTTTATGATGTCGACCGGTGTGCAGTCCATCAGTTTGTACAAAGTTTATATGGCGTAAAAAACAACTACCCACTCTGGATACGATGTATGATATGGCAAAGTGCCAGTTGAACTACAAGGGTTCTGAGGAAAGTTTTCGAAAAAATCTCAAAGACATGGGGTTTAGGTGGCGAAAAACGCAGTCAAACCGTAAACTTTTAATGGAACGTAAAGACATTGTTTCCAAGCGTTTGCAAGACTTGCGTGCTATAAAGGATTACGGAGAAGAAAATCGAACACTCATCTTTATCGATGAAACATGGTTGCATGTACACCACATTGTCCCAAAGTGTTGGCAACTTGTGGGTGAAGTCGTAATAAATGGGGTTCAACCTCCGTCTGGCACTGGACCTCGGCTTATTGTGGTTCATGCAGGGGGTGAAAACGGTTTTGTTCCAAATGCTTTGCTTGTTTTTTATTCCAAACTGAAATCAGCAGACTATCATGACGAGATGAACTTTGCTAATTTTTCCAAATGGTTCCACGAAAAGTTGATCTCAAACGTTCCACTGCACTCTGTTATCGTTATGGATAATGCACCATATCATAGCATGCAAGGGAACAAATGTCCGACAACCGCCAAAAGAAAAGATGACATAAAGCGTGGCTACAAAGGCACAATATCTCATTAGATGAGAAAATGCTTAAAGACGAACTATTGTTTCTTGCAAAATCCAACAAATCGGGCCCTGTCTGCAGAGTAGACACGATGTTGAAGTAACATGGTCATGATGTACTACCTCTCCCTCCATACAACGCAGTACTAAACCCGATTGAGTTAATTTGGGCAAATGTTAAAAATTATGTTGCTTCACAAAACATACAGTTCACAAAAAGTTCCTTAAGAGCTGCCATAAATGAAAGGATGTCTGCAATCGGTGCAAAAGAATGGTTGGAATGTTGTAAACATGTTAAAACAATTGAAGATGGTTACGGGCAACACGAAATCGCATTAGAAAGGGAACTTGACAGACTAGTGATTGACTTAGGACTTGCAAGTGATTCAGACACCGAGACTGATTCAGAGAGTGATAATTAAAGCATAAATCAGTAAGTCCTCCTAATTTTTCAGCATTGTTGTGTCTTGTATAATAATTGACACATACTATATCAGGTTTTTACTGTTCCCATACTTTGTTATAAAAAGAGTAATCTTTGGTGAGTTGTCTGTATTTCATACTTTTTTAGTCACTGATAAATCTACTGAGTAATCCCCAAACCGACAAATTTGTGTACAAAGATATTTGTCACTGACTTATCAATGTCAAAAGGTATTTTCAGTTTTCTGTACACAATTTTGGTGACCATAATAAAAATATGACAGAAATTTGGAAATATTGTTTGAATACTAACCATTTCTCTGAAACCGGTTATATAAATTTTCAAGACATGTATTCCCGGTCGATCACCAGCGGAATTATGGACGAAAATCAGTCCGTACAGAGAAATAGGACCAAAATTATAGGATAAAAATATTTTCCCCTTGCTACACTGATTTAGCCACCACCATTCAGTAACAGATAACTTTTAACATATTAAAAAGTTAAATGAAACACAATAACCTATATGTAGTTATTATCTATTTAATATTTAGCAGACGAAAAGTCAACTTTACCCATTAAAACAACACCGCATATTCCTTCGAATGATAAGACTGCAATTTCAGGCATAAGATACTGATATTCAAAGCTAACCTTTAGTTAAGACGAAGACAAATAGATGATTGGGACATTGACAAGCATTTTAGATATTCAACAATTTTGTCATTTGCTTCGTGAAATGGATCGGTGGTCCTGAACATATTTGCTCAGTATGTTGTGGTGATACAATTCGTTGGGATTGTACCTGTTCCCAAATCGAGTGTGCTATAACACTTCATGCGTGAAACGCACGGGAAAAATGAACTTCTCGTTATTTCTCAGACAACCTGCAGCTGTCTCCTTCTTGTTTCAAGCGGATCGTTTTGTGGGGCGTTCCCAAGTATGCAAATTGGGGTCATTTGTCAGGTCGTGGATCATCTTATCAGTGTTTACCAGTAAGTATTGTATTTAACTATGACAACAAGTTTGCAAATGCACAAAAACCGTTATCTTGTCGAGGTAGAAAGGTCTCATATACTCCTATGGGGGTACAAATACACAAATCATTTACTGACATTTTTGTAAATTAAACCCCATCATTAAAATTAAACTACTCAGGACAACCGTTATGACAAGAGTTCACAATTCTCTCCTGAGAATGAAATTTCATCCAATCAAAGTGGCGTGCCTCCTTGACATAAAATTAGGTATATCTATGTGGGTTGGTGGAGTATTTATCTACATTTCAAAGGGTTGATAATCTTGCGTATAGGTTTGTTTAATCCTGCAATCGTGACAGTTGTTTTGAAAAATGAAAGCGTTATGTTTGCACAACCTGCTGCCATTTGATGTTGTCTCCTGCTTTGCTTATTGTCCGAGATACAACTTGTTTCCATAGACGATTCTATCAAAATCGCGTGTTGTTATAACGGATATAAATCCTTCTGTTACAAGTGGTATCATGTACGAGGCTGGAGGTGAGAGGACGTAAAATGTTAAAGCTCTAATCCAGGGGTGAATGACCATAGTTAACTAAGTTAACTAAGCTCCGATCGCCTTTAACCTTCATATATTGTGTCTGTATGAACTGGAGATAATATTTACAAAAAGTAAAGTTTGAACTTTACCACCCCTGAATACGATGACACTTACAACAGACGAGGATTTCGTTTCATCCGTAATTGCGTAAGTCCAAGCTACCAGTGTGAACTTGGAGAATGGTAATAATGGACGCATACGGCTTCTTCAACATGAAGATAACAACATGGACTCTGCTAACAAGACAAGCAAAGGTGAGAGAAATGTGAACATTGATGAGGCCAAATCTGAAGTTTACCTTGATGGTGATATACGACTTACTGACGTGGTGAAAACAATGACTCTTCTCACTGCAGCGCTAACTTTGAGGAATGTATGCTGAATAAGATAGAAAGTTACTTTCGTGGGAAACTGAATGCGATTTAGAGAGAACATGAGAGAACGGGTGAAAGAGGGTCATGACAGAATCGATCGTATGGAGCAGGGGACGTGTGACACAGACGACAGTGTCCGTCAAGAGCTCATACCGAAACATAAGTCTCATTGACCTATTCAGACAATGACCTACTTTTCAGATGATCCGAATTTTCTCGTGTGAAAGTGTAAATTGACACCACAAACAACTCTGGTTAAACTGAATTCCAATTTCTTGTTTCATAAGAAAATGGTATTTACAAATGAATTTCAATTTTAAACTTTAATTGCACCGTCATTCTCTACTTCATGTCGAGGTTGAGGCAGCATACCTTAACTATGGAATCACAGATTGTCCCTGTCTGATGAGGTCGTAAAACGATTTACAATGCATCTGGCGCACTGGTTAAACCAGCTATGTGTTGTTTTGCGCTTATTGAGCGTAGTTCTGTAACGAACAATGAGGTTGATGTAATATCAGTTCCGTCAGAGACCGCTAAACTTTTCTATCGGCAGAGCCTCGTTTTGATATTTCCACGATTTCCTGGTTTCTGTTTATCAGAGCTCGCTGTACGACATAGCACGCCGTACGACGTATTTACTAGGATTAGAAGGAGCTTAGTGTTGCAATATACAACTGCGTAGACGTATCAAATCACACTGATTAATATTTATGCATCTAGTTAAATGACATAGTCTAAAAATACTGGACTGGTTATCGCATTAAGCTGCGCAATAGGACAGAACCAAGTAAACAGGAAACGAGACTGTTCTGTAATCAATGTTTTGACATGAGTGACTTACGAAGGATGATTGATGACGCCCTAGAAAGCGCTAACAAACTGAATATCGTGCTGAAAAACACTCCATAAACAGAAAATGAAAATGACAGCAACAAAGAGAACTCTGTTATCAAGGATGGGTTGAAAATAAGAAACATTACAGTCGACTGAGCTGTGAGAAAGGTGTCAACAAATCCACGCTATCCTGGTGTTGTTATCGCTACTATGAAATCAACGGCAGATAAGATTCAAGTCCTGAAAGCAAAAGTTGTGCTGAAGGATTAAAAAAACATTCGAGACATATTCATATCATCTGATAAAACGAAACAACAGCGATTATGTGAATCTAATCAGAGACCGATCGCTGCAGCGGTATGGGAGGCTAGAATCACAGTGAGAGTTACCCGCCTGGAGGTATCAAGATCCCGCCATGACTACACACGCCGTGGAGACAGACAGAGCTCGTAGCTACGATGTAGGTGAGCGTGATATTGACAACGCCGAAAGGTTCGACACAGCACGTGCAGATGGTGAGTGACACACACAGAGAAAGTATGTCAGGGGAGATCGACAACAGCACGGTGGATAGTGACGACGGGTAAGTGGTAACTATGGTGACTGACTTGGGCCATCGCTTTCTCGCCTTAAATTTTGGAGGCGAGAAAATGAGAAAGCCATATCACAAGACGAGAAAGCGATAACGCGAGACGAGACAGCGATAACGCAATACGAGACAGCGATAACGCAATACGAGAAAGCGAGAAAGTGATATTATCCACAATTCAGTCCTGTCTGGGCATGAATGAGCTTAATCGCCATTCGTAGTTTCTCAATAGTATAAAATGGTTTTCAGTAATGTTACTGGTATTGTTTGACTTGACGTTTAGAGAAATTTAAGATAGATGTAGACTTTCCTTTGGCATACTATTTGAATGTGAAATACCGGAAATATTCATTTTGTGAAGTGACTGAAGGAATTACATATTTTATGCCATCACTGAACTAGAATTGTCTTAACCAACTTAATAACATCAACCAATTATTAAGTGGGGATGGGGGTAATGACAAATAAAGCATTGTGATAGCACTAGTTCAACCTAAAATGGTGTATTCAACCACATCCAAACATTCATCCTAAAATAAAATCACTGCAACAACCCCATTAATAATGTGAGTGAGATTCGATTTACGTCGCTCTTAGCAATAATAAAAAAAGCTGAAACCATTTATCTTTTTCGTGGTTATCAAAAATTACAGCTGTACTTTCTTTGATTTTCTCAAGATGATAAAATGTATTAACTGACGATCTTCACCTTTATGGACCCTACATAAATCGCTCCTACCCAAGAAACGAAGAGGCGCGCTTAAATTGGTAGCTAAATGTAGAAACAAAACCATTCCACAGTCAGTGGTCTAACCTAGGCAAAAGGATGCAGTCCAACGTTCGTCCAGTCAAACCTGAAAATATACAGTATACACTACTCAATTAAACGCTGGGCTAACTAACCATAGTGAACTTCGAGAGGTATTTAACAGTTGGTTTGCTGAACAGTGGGGACAGTTCTATGGACATGCAGCCTCTTTATTATAATATAAGCAACGTTTTGGTGTAGACACTGTTATCAAGCACGTGATGTACAATACTGTAGGAAACGCTTAAGTGAGTGAGATTCGATCGATTTATGTCACTCTTGGCAAAACTCCAACCAACTGGAACCATTAACAATGATGCATGATGAACCCAAGTGTCCATGGAAATAACACCTCTTTTCTCTGTATCACGGTTATCTGATATCATACATATCATCATTTAGAGTACGTTATGAATATATTATTGAGAAAGTTTGTTTATATGTTTATTGTTTATATGTCGAAAGTTGATGTGTAAAACATTCCGTTTGCCATATCTGACAGCCTCGTAGCTTATAAATACACTGTTTTACCTATCTCTTCATACATGTATTACATGTATATATCTCAAAGGGTACAGCTGCTCGTGGTCGCGTAGCATTTGATAAGCTGAATGGTGACACGTGTATCCAATTAACCTTTTTTCAGTCTGTAACATTTTCGTTGTCAGACGAGGACTTGAAACTCGTTCAATGTATGTAATGATCTACCTGTATCGTCCTAGTATTTATAATTTGGTCGATTTATGTCAAAACTGTTCGACTCTAATGACAGCAACAGATGACATTCATAGGGTTGGCGGCGGTCTGTAAATAATCGAGCCAATAAGACAATCCAGTGATCAACATCATGAGCATCGATCTACGTGATTGGGTTACGATGACATGTGTCAGCGAGCCTGACTACCTGATCCCGTTTGTCACCTCTTACAACAAGCATAAGTTGCTGAAGACTAATGTAACCCCGATCTTGTTCACCGGTAAACTGGGGAGTATGGAAGGTACTTGTTGTTAAGGCTTTGCGGGGTATTGTCTCATTTCCTGATACTCTTCTTTATGGCGTAACGGCAATGGTGTAAACACCACGTGCACCGTCTCTGTTGATTGAGGGCTTGTTACGCTTGATTGCAATGGCTCCTAGGAGCTTGCGTGTTTTGATGTCATTGGCGTTCCTAACTAGTGTCCTGGTGTTGTTCCAAACAATCTTATGATTGGGGTTGTGGATGATGTGTTCACATACAGCAGACTTCTGATTCAAATTTTGAACTGATGTTTTGTGTTCTTTTAACCTGACAGCCAGTGGTCGACCAGTTTCTCCAATTTATGTCTCTTTGCGACTACATTTTGAAACGTTGTGACCTTGTATAATAAAGAAGTTGAACCATAAAGCATATTTAGTTTGATTCCACCAACTTCTAAATGCCTTTGAAAAAACTGAAACAACTTGAAACAACCAAAAACACTCTCGGTTTCTGAAGTTATTGTTGGATTGGTTTATTGTCATTTCGCCAGCACCTTCATTGGCTATTAGCAGAGGCAGCCCGGGGGTCGTCTCACATACCTGAGTTCTTTCATATGGCATGTACTCTGAACACAGTTCATAATAAAAAGTTAACTCAGTTATCATCCGTGATCAAATATGACGCGGCGAGACTAGTTATAAGAGAGAATTTTGACTTTCAACGTTGCATCTACCAGGCAATGCCAAACTAAAGGTGGATTCATTTATCAATGGCTTGAAGGAACTCGTGACAGTAGATCATAGACCAGTGCCAACCATCTTCCAAGAAGAGAGAAACAGTAAGTCTTGTAATCATCATTGTAGATATTGATATTTTCAGCTGCCAGTCACCAAAATGCGTTCAAGTTGATTAACATCATCAAATCTGAACAATGCTTCCCTTCGACCAAAAAGCAGAAAATATCGACAACTCCACGGGAGGATCGACATCCAGAAATATAGACTTTTAACTGGCACCATCTCACCACTTGTTTATGGTGACGCAGTGTCCCATCTGGTAGGATTCTAAATTGAAATGCGACTAAATAATATGTAAATTTATGTGTGAGTGATGTAAAGTTCATGAAATTGTCCGTGATATATTGCATTTTAAAATGTGACTGTGAAGTCTTTAAGTAAATGTTTTTGTATGTGTAAATTTAAATGTGACTGTATTAAAGTATGGTGTGAAGTGTAAGATGAACCCTGCCTAATCTGTCTGTTTTAAGGATTAGAATGGTCCATCGCTTTTAATCCCATAACAATACCTACCGGCAAAAAGAGAACACGCCGTTGGATTATTGGCTAGACAGTTTAAAACATAAATGACAAAGTTGCCATAGAATTTGAAAGCGTATGCATTTTATTCTATGCGACTAAAACAAATGGTGATTCAGCTTCCTGTTGGATTAAGTCATACGCAGGCAAGGCTGCATGCACAGACAGGGCAGAATTAAGGTAAATATCCCTTTCTCGCGTTCTCGCTTTTGCGCTTTATCGCTTTTTCGACTGGCTGTATCGCTTTCTCGCGCTATCACTTTCTCGCTTTATCACTTTCTCGCCTTGTTTTATCGCTTTCTCGTCTAGTGCTATCACTTTCTCGTCTCGTGTTATTGCTTTCTCGTCTTGCGCTATCGCTTTCTAGTCTTTCCAAAATTTAAGGCGAGAAAGCGATGGCCCAAATCAGCCACCATACAAATCAGCCACCATAGGTAACCAGTCTGAACAGAAGTCTTCGTCTACCTGGAGTAGACCCGGGTGTAGGAAATGGGCTTTGGAATGTCGCTGGCTGGTCGTGTGATGTACATAGCAGCAACCATGCGTTACGACGTAATCACTCACTACTACATTGGGTGATGTCATTTGACAAAGTGGATATAGACTCTCCTCTTTTAGAGAGCTACGAAGAGACGGTTTATGCAACACGTTCTGACACATCGAATGTGCTAACAACTTTTTTAGGATTGGTTGAATGTAAAAATGAATTAAATGTTATTATTTCACAGCTTGAAGAACCTTGAGTTTGACCAGTGCCCAGAGATATTGATGAACGGGTGATGTCACGATGGTGACATGACGTGAAATGGCGAGCTGACTCAATTCAAGCATGTTTTATGGTGAGGAATTGATCTTCCCTTCATAACATTCCGTCCTAAACATCAGAACATGCTTCAGTTCCAACATTTATAAAATTTGCAACCAGATGGTTTGTAGTTAATACGATATCTGATGGATTGTGTTCAGTAACTCAACAGTGCAAATCGGGGCCATGTCATCACCACGTGCAAATCGGGCGTGAGTCCCTACTCACACTTTACTCCTTCTGTTTCCTGTGTTGTGACTTGTTGTGTTCAGTGCCGTGGTCAGTGCCGTATATATTTTCATGGGAATTCATGGATATTATTGGACAAAACAAGGTCTTACAACGACAATCGTGAGTACTGAAATATTTGGTATCCAAGTATTATATATAATACACATTGCATGGAGAATTCCAGCACTAGTACACCAATAAATATACTAAACGCAACAGAGAAGACGTATTTACGTCCCCTGACTCGGAGACTGATTTTGATGTAAAACGCCAGTGCCCTGACAACTCGGACAAATTAGATATTACTAACGCTTCAGCCGTCCTTTGTCTCAGATATAGTAAAAGCTCTCAAAGACCCAGAAGTACTCACAGCTATTAGTACTAAGGTCGCTGAAGGGATATTGCCGTTATTCCGTAAGGAAATGGAAGGGCTAACTACTCAGAACTTCGTGCCTGCATGAATGAATCTGGACGCTAATATGTGCAATTGTCGTTTAGTATATCATCCTTTCGAACACGTTACACCTTGTGATGGTCGTTCAGTGCATGGGCGCGTACGCGTGTACGTGAATGCGTGTGGATGTTAATTTGTGCTAATGACATTAATATTTCCTCCCATAGAACATGGTGTATTTTATGATTTGTTTTTTCGCTTTATTATTACGTGGTTGTAGGTCATGACGTTGACCTATGCTACCCATGTTTGTCTTTTGCTTTTCTCGTTGTTTGTGCTTTGTATAAAATTATTCCTCATTGTACCAAATGAACATTCAACATGTACTTATCAATCTGCAAGAGACTTCATGGCGTGTATCAGCTACATAAATCCAGTTTGTGTGTGTCTGCCTCCCACCTATTACCAACTGGAACCCACTTTCTCCCTACTTTTGTGTAATCCGTTCTTGAATGATTGACATTGAACAATACAGACAGGCAGTGGGTTCCTTTGCTTTGAGCTTACACTCCAAATCACTGGCTTATCGTATGAAATACCTATACAGATGTAAGTTCCTTTGCCTCTATTATCATCACGTTTCTATATCATCTGCTCTTATCCTTCTGTGTTGTGGAGATGTTCATCCTAATCCAGGACCGCGCCATTTCCGTGATCTTAAAATTATACATTTAAACATACGAAGCTTGGAAGACAAAATTGATCTAACTGAATGTCGCTTATATGATATTACATGCTTAACAGGAACCTGGTTACATGCCGAGATCCGTAATAATTATCACCTTGCAATGCGGTGGTGGTGTCACCATCTACGTCAAACGTAATCTATACCTCCAACATATGACGAGTCTTGACACTCCCGGGCTTGAAGCGTTGTGGGTGACGATTAAATGCAAAACTTGTCCTTATCTGGTCAGCTGTATCTATCGCGCAGACAATAGTGCGGCATATTGGAAGCTCCTCGAAGACGCTATTGGTAAAGCCATTGATCAAAATATGTACACTACCGTTGCCGGCGATTTCAACATTGACGTCCTTCGGGAAAATAAAACCAAAATCGAAAATCTGGAATTGCTGTACGGACTCGAACAAATAATCTCAGAACCTACTAGGATAACACCTCACTCAAGCACCCTGATTGACATGATTTTTTTATCGAATGCCGATAGTGTGAAGGAATCGGGTGTTCTGGATCCTATCTGTAGCAACCACTGTTCCATATATGTAAAAATAAAAGAACCAATCCCTTCCATTACGACCTACAAAAGAAGAGTTTACAACTACTCACTAGCCAATACAGAAGGTATGAACAAATGCATAGACAACATTGATTGTGACGGTTTATTTTCTTCCTAACATCTATAATGGGTAATATCTGCAACGAGCATATACCTAACAAGATCGTCACAAGCGGACCTTTAGATCAGCCCTGGATGACAAGTGAAATACGAGCATGGATTCGGAATCGTAACCGTTTACACAAAATTGCAAAAAAATCCGACGTCACATCAAATTGGGCAAATTTCAGATCAGCTAGAAATAAGGTTACTTCCGCTATTAGAACAGCCAAACGTCTACTCATCTCTAAAATCGAAGATTCTGTAAATAGCTCAATCGGTACTAAAACATGGTGGCGCCTGACTAAAGCATTTTTGAAATCACAAAACATTGAAAATCAATTTCCAACAATTATATCAAACGATACTGAATATAACGATCCCGAAGAAATCGCTAATATCCTAAATGATTATTTTACTTTTCAATCGACTGTTAAAGACCCTCATCGAGATTTGCCTGATACCCAATTCATTTGCAATTCGACATTATCAAGAATTACACTAACCTGTAATGATGTTAAAGACATCATGTTGTCTTTAGATACATCAAAAGCGACTGGTCCAGGCGGAATAGGCAACAAAGTATTGAAATATACTGCCATAAGTCTAAGTCTCACACTCACGAAATTATTTAACCTATCGTTGAGTCAGTCAGCATTTCCCTTGACGTGGAAAGAAGCTTCTGTTATGCCTATTCACAAAAAAGATAGCGTCCATGAATGCTCGAATTACTGTCCAGTCGCATTAACCATTAAAGTTTTTGAAAAATGTGTAGTTAAATACATATTTAATTTCCTTAGAGACAATAATTTTCTAACGGATTTACAGTCAGGATTCATGCCAGAAGATTCAACGTCTAATCAATTAACGTATCTGTATAATTTCATAGCTAAAGCCATCGATGACGGTAAAGAAGTAAGGGCAGTATTTTGTGATATCAGTAAAGCCTTTGACAAAGTATGGCACAAAGGGATTATCTATAAACTCAGAAGCTATAGTATACACGATGAATTACTACAATGGTTTGAAAGTTATCTCAATAATAGAACACAGCGAGTTGCAATTAACGGGTACATTTCTAACAAGAAAGGTGTTTTGGCCGGAGTACCACAGGGTTCAGTCCTCGGACCTCTCTTATTCTTAATATGCATCAACGATATTGTATGTGATATTGATGGTAACATTCTCCTCTTTCCGGATGATACCTCATTATATACAGTTATTGAAGATCCGCTGGTCTCAGAAGCCACAAACATTTAGGAATAACACTCCAAAGCGACGGTTCATGGAATAATCACATAACTTAAAGATATTGTCCGTAAAAGTCGTCCTATGATCAGCTGTCTGCGGAGTTTTATATATCGTTTATCCCGAAAGCCATTAGATACTATGTACAAATCTTACATTCTACCCATATTTGACTACTGCTCGCACATCTGGGACAGTTGTACATCTGAACAATCACGGATATTAGAAAGTTTACATCTTGATGCCTTGAGAACGATCTGTGGTGCTGTGTGTGGTACAAGTCACCATAAGATTTACAATGAAACTGAATTTCACTCTCTGAAAGATAGAAGACATTATAAGAAACTAACGTTTTTCTTTAAAATGTACACTAACCATTTACCGGACTATCTATGCGAATTAATCCCTCAAACTGTCTCTGTAAACACTCGGCATGATCTAAGAAATAATTCTGCAATTCAAGGCATTTACTGTCGAACTTATTCCTATGCCAATTCGTTCCTACCCGACACGATTAGTCTTTGGAACGCTTTGCCAAACTCAAAAGAAACATGCAGTCTATCGGAATTCAAGAAACAACTTCCAAAAAGAGAAAATAATATTTACTTTGACCTCAGCTACGGATCTCGCATGTCACAAATCATCCACTCACGTCTCAGACTCGGATGTAGTGATCTGAACGCCGATATGTTCAATCGACATAAAACCAACAGTCCTTACTGTTCATGTGGATACGGGCATGAAACTGCTCTGCACTTCTTTTTCATTTGTGTTAATTATTCACAATTAAGATCTATTACGTACTTTTATTCGGCGGGCTACAATCTCGATACCGTTATGAATGGCAAGCTGGAACTATCATCGTTCGAAAACAAAAAAATATTAGAATATGTTCACAACTATATCTTGTCATCACAACGCTTCAAACCTTCCCTGAATACATAATGATCTATTATGGCGTGTTCGCCAATCCACATTCCATTTAGGAAATAAAAATATGTTTAAACCAAAGATTGACGAATCCGGTGCAGAGAGTTGTGCAATAAGTTAAAATTATGTCTCTATGTTGTTTGTGGTGGTAAGAGTAATAATAAGCGTCGTGTGTGAAAGCCTCGATAGAATGAAATATGTAAGTCAGAGAGAAAGTGGTGTAAATGTAGAAGTCGGGGGAATGAGAGAGTGTATCTTAAGCACTGTTTTGTGAGAAAGCGTAAGCTGTTTGAGAAAGGGGTGCAATCTGCACAACGTGGGTAAGATTATCCTGTTTGAGGTCACGGCTGCAGTAGATGGAAGCCACAACAAGAAGGCGCCTGGTGTTGATTCTGTCCTGGGCTACAGGTATCATAAATCCAATACCCAAATGTTCAACTTTAGATCCTATGAATCCCATGTAATATCGGGACTTGACCCTTACCAACTCCATGTACAAATTGTATTGTAATGTCCTGAATAATCGTTTACAGTCCTGGGCTGACTCTACTGGTATTTTGACTCGCAGATTAGATCAGGGAGACTACAATCTTGTAGATTATCCCTGAGTAGATGTAACGTGTGAGGTCTGTCAGTACACTAATCACAGGTGCCAATTAGGCCCGGATTAGTGTAAGCTCAGCTATCTGAAAATACTGAACCTACTCAGGCCTCCACTTTTATCAACCAAACAACACAAAAACCTAATATTGCCCTGTATAAATTATATAATGTTCTAACGTTTGGGTGAAATTAGATTTTATGATTGAAAAACATTCCTTCTCGATCTGCCATGAATCTGAATGAACATGAAACACAAGGTTCAGGATGCGGAAATAAAATATGTTTCATTCGGTTATATATTTTACAAATACTGACTCATCTCCTATAGCCCAATCATGCATATGGTCAGTGACGATGTCCAGGACATGCTGATTACATACCAACTGCTGGAGATGACAACAGCCTGCCAGTGCCAGCATCAGCCTTCTGTGGAGTCATTACAGAAAGAAAAGCTAGAATTAGAGATTGAATGTTTGAAATTGAAAAGAGAGTATCTTACTGAAAGAATTAAGAAACTGGAAGAGTAGAATGTGCAGTATTGACAGTATAGGGTGGTCTGAATAAACCCTGCAATAACTGGTATTAGATGTCTTGCACTAATAATCAACGCATTTCTCGGACACCCATGGTACCATAACTTTAGAAATACGTACATTAGAAGAAGCTGATTGCAAACTGTTCCCTGTATCTGACTCCTGTTGTTGTAGGAGCAATAGGTGCAAGACCTTGCATCTGTGCCCTAAGCTGTCCAGGTTGAGCGATGCCTCCACATGGAGCTGGCATTGGGACATTCCTGTCCTTGCTGATGTTGTGCAGTACAGCACAGGCAATTATTACCTAGGTGGATATTGGAAAAAATAGTATATACTGACACAACAAATTTTCAAGATACTTCTGTCAATTTAATTTAAATGTAGGATGTAGATGACTTATTGTTACATGCATTTGACCAAGAAATGTGTAATTTTAAATGTTTGAATGTTTGTGAGAAAGTCATCGATGGAACTTATTGTATTTGAATACCCAACCCCTCGTATTCATCAATCATTGTGGCCTTCATCTATAAAAATTCAAAAAAAAATTTTTTTTGCATCATTATCTTAAAAAGGGTGCACTTCACATATAATAAAGTGTTGGTAAAATTCCAACCCTTACTAATCTCACACTTATAGTATTTCATCCTGTGGCAATCTTTTACTTTGTAATTATTATTTGTCTGTATTGAGAGAGGTCCTATTGACAGTAAGATCACATATTTCTAACTTGTCTTTATGTTACTGATGACTGTAGAAAGTATAGACGTTTTTACATTCATGTTTGATAATTGTTACTGTCTTCATTAAATAAAAGTTATTGTTTGTCTTAATAATTGTTTTATGCTATATTTAATTTATCCGATGCATATGAACACCTTAGGGTATTATTGGGGAAATTATAGATGTATTTAAATTTCATTCAAATTATGATTTTTGTTACCTCAGTTGAGTCCTGGGGAAAACATTTTTGTAATGCTATACCTTGCAAGCCTTCTGTGGGGAGAGTCTGATTTCTCCATGTAGTACATGAAACCGTCGCTTCAGGTGTCCAATACGTCTTTCCACGCAATTTCTGAGATTTTTATGAGATCTGAAAATTAGCAATAAATATAGCTGGAATCATCAAATGATCTTATAATGTTTATGGGTGGTATTATGTCAAAAGGGTTATATCATGACACACGTTTTTGACCAAACGTATGATTTCATTGATAAGTCACCTGGGATGCATTTACGACTGAGGAAGTACACAATGCACGACATATCATCCGAAAAAAGCACTTAGCAGATGTGTAACTCTTCCGTTTCGTTTTTATGTTGGATGTTGAATTTCATATAACCAAGGGAAATCACTCTATATTGGTTAGCACTCGAAATTGACTCGAAGAAATTACCAAAATGCCTGTTGTAGTTTGCATGTAGTCCAGGAAGAGGACGTATAAATGGTGTTAGAATCCACCTCCGACAATGGTAGCCGCTGTCGCCAAGCAGATGACATCTTACGGGAACATGGTTCCCCTCAAACAGCCCCGCTGGTTGTCAAGATGCGGGAGTCATTTGTTGATTCAGGCCAACGTGTTACGATGTCGAAGATCCGGTCGTCGCTGTGAATCACTACCTGTGTATTAATACCGTGATAGTGGTGTCTGTTAATGAATTCGTTCTCATTAACTGATGGGGCATGAATGTGAACGAATTCTTGATTTTAAAAAAGCGTATGACTGTGTCGATAGAAATGTGCTGTGGTAGAAACTAGGTGATATTTGTGTGAAAGGGAAAATGTTTGTAGCTCTTCGGTCTCTATGTTAAGGTAAAATGTAGTGTTCGTATTGATGGTATGTTAACATCTTGGCTTAATGTTAATCAATTGCAAGGTTTAAAGCAAGGCTGTCCGCTCTCCCCTTATTGTTTAATTTTTTCGTTAATGACTTGCTTAACAAACCTGGAAGAGAGTGGTATTGGTATTTCTATTAATGATACTACTGTTGCAACCTTAGCCTATGCTGCTTGCTGAATCAAGGAATTAAATCATTTGTTGTACATTTTATACAACCGGTGTGTGGAGAATGGTATATGCACAATTATAGCTAAAATGGATAGAATTATCGTGAAAACGACCGCTCGTTATCAGAAATGAGCGGTCCACTGTAACTTGATAACGCCCGCAAAATGCTTGACGACGGGCCATTATCAAGCCCGTTGTTAGGTGACGTCATAAGTAGCTCACCTGTTGAAGTTCAATCACCTACGGCTCGAATAAACTTGGGTTCCTTATTGACCATATATCTGGCTTACATTCGTCACATGTGCCTGTGCCATTATGCACTTTCCTGCTTGTGCCATCCATAACGATTGTGCCATAAATGACAACATACAGCCATGAAAATATCGACTTGCAGTCTAACGTTGTTGATCACTGAAAACAATGGCGGCTGGTAGTATGAGCAAAGGTCAAGGTCGAATGTCGTCACTTTCAATAGTGACGCCATCTTTGTTGTTCTATGACGTGACTATATTTGTAAAATCCGTGTCAGTGACCTCCGTCGTTTTGTTGTTGGCAGTAAATGCTTCTAAACCGGTGCCGCTGTTTTTATTATTCTTTTATAAAAAAATTCTATTCATTTTAGCTATAATAACGGTAACGCTATTTTTTTCAGGGCATTATCATTTGCAGAAGCCCTCGGTCTTTTCAACTGCCCTTCTTCGTCGGGCAGTTAATGAAAGACCTCGAGCTTCTGCAAATGAAAATGCCGTGAAAAATAGCGTTACCCTTATAATATTGCTAAAAATAAGGGTGTACATTTTAGACATGGTAGTGCACAAAGAACAAGTGCGTTTCTTACGGTTGGTAACTTTCTTTTAGAAATTTTTGATAGTTACAATTATTTAGGTCTATTTCTCACAGAATATATTATAATGCCATTGCTAAGCTAGCGGCGAAGTCTGCCGACAGAGCTTTAGGCCTTCTTATTTGTAACATCTGTCCATATATTTTATGGTATACATGTAGCTTTATTAAAGTGAGTGAGTGAGTGAGTTAATATTTAACGTCACATCGGCAATATTTCAGTCATATCGTGACGAGAACATTTAACACTGAACTGGATGATATATATTTCATAAATAAACCTGCCAGCAAAGGACAGTAAAACAACTAGAATATCACAGTTACAATTTAAAAGATAAAACTAATATCACTATTTGGACAACACAATATAAAGCACGGGCTATATATCACCAACGACAGAAGGTAGATCACCATACTAGGGACCATGGGGACTTACAGTACATTTGCTTCCTGCATGGACCCTAGCTGGATTTACACCATCCTCTCAGCCGTTAGCAATTCAGGGCATCTAGCCATAAATTAAAATGACAGGTATTCTACGATTAGAAACAGTGGAATGTTTTGATGTACTTTATATGTTTTGTGACTTACGTACCCTCTCAGGAGGACAATAATTTTACAGTGCTTTAACCCCCCTCGAGGATACAGCCCCTGACACTTTAAGTTACTAATTCAAACTTCCAAAAATAAAATATTTATCTTTTCACAATTCATTAAGCAAATCTAAGTCTTTTAAAAAACCAATAATTAAATGAGAGCTAACATTATTAAAACGATCCTTCAAAGTTCGTCAGTTAAAAAATTTATCCCTTGTGATGGAATATGCTTGACTGTGATTCTTTCATCACAAGGGATACAAAACGGAGGATCTTCACCTTTCAATAAATATTCGTGAGTATACCTCGTATGGCCAATGCGACATCGTCGCATAATGACCTTCTCAAATCTGGACTGACAACCCAAGTAAGTGTAACCGATATAAGGTTTTATTGCATGTAATTTACTTATACCTACCTGGGTATCCCACTTCTTCTGCATCAGATCATGGATATAAGATCTTATTGTAGCTTTATTATCTGAGTATGGAATAAGAAGTGGTGTTACAGATTTGTTGAGTGCTGCCTTGACCAGTTAGTATGGCGTTAGCTTCTGCTGTAAAAATAGAACTATTATCTGGTAATCTAGAAGAGATTGTTCTGGATCCAATGACAGTGGCACAGGCCACTGCGCCACCGTCCTTGGATCCATCTGTAAATAAGGGTTTATAACTGTTATATTTATGTTTCAATTCATTATATTCTTGCTTGTATTGTAATTCATTAGTTTCTGATTTTTTAAATGTAGTTAATGTTAGGTCTACTTGGGGCCTAACCAGTTGCCAAGGAGGAGAAGAAAGAAGACGGGAAGGAGCTATATATTCCAGCTCAATTTCGGCTGAAGAAAGAAATGGTTTAATTCTTAAACCAAGAGGCGGAACAAGAGAAGATTTCGTTTTGTATACATCCTCATACAGAGAACTGAAAACACAGTTATATGCAGGGTTTGACTCACTGGAATATAATTTTGTTACATACTGTAAAGCTAGTTTTATACGTCGCCGCTCAAGAGATGGCTCATCAGCCTCAACGTACAGGCTGTCAACAGGTGAAGTTCGAAACGAGCCAAGACAAAGTCTTAGACCTTGATGGTGAACAGAATCTAAAAGTTTTAGGTTGCTTTTACAGGCTCCACCATATACAATGGAGCCATAATCAAGTTTTGACCGGATCAGTGATCGATAAAGCTGCAGGAGGGTAGCTTGATCGACTCCCCACTTAGAATTTGAAATGACTTTCAACAAGTCAAGTGCCTTCAGGCATTTAGTTTTGAGGGATTTGATATCTGGTAGAAACGTTAAATGCGAGTCAAAAATTATTCCCAAGAACTTTGCCTCCTTTACAACTTTTATGGGAGATCCATTTAGAAACAGTTCAGGATCTTTATGCGGTTTATATTTTCTACAAAAGTGTATACAATTAGTTTTGGATTTAAAAAATTTAAAGCCGTTTTCAAGACACCATTTATTTATTTATTTTATTTAAACACAGCTGCAGTTGCCGTTCAATAGTATGCATATTTTTACCACGACAAGAAATATTAAAATCATCTACAAATAACGATCCCTCAATTGAATCGTTTAAAACTTTTGACAAACTATTTATCTTGATACTGAAAAGTGTGACTGACAAAATACTGCCTTGTGTAACACCCTGATCCTGATTGTAATGATCAGACAGGGTAGAACCCACGCGGACTTGAAATTGTCTGTCATTTGAAAAGTTTTGCTATGAATTGAGGCAAACGACCTCGCAAACCGAAATCATGCACATCTCTCAAAATGCCATATTTCCAGGTTGTGTCATATTCTTTTTCAAGATAAAAAAAGATAGACACAGCATGTTGTTTATGAATCAGTGCGTTTTGCACAAATGATTCCAGTCGCACTAAGTGATCGACAGTACTTCTATTTTTACGGAAACCACATTGTATATCTGTTATGAGGTTATTTGTTTCCAAGTACCAAACAAGTCGATTATTTATCATGCGTTCCATGGTCTTGCAAACACAACTAGTTAATGAAATCGGACGATAATTGGACGGATCCGTGTGATCACGTCCAGGTTTAGGTATTGGTACTACTATGTCATCACGCCACGAAGAAGGAAATGTCCCGGAAGTCCAAATATCATCAAAACTTGATAAGCGCGTCTCTAAATAGGTTTCAGGTAAGTGCTTCAGGAGTTGATAATGTATGTTATCAGCCCCTGTAGCAGTGTCAACAGCTTGATCAAGAGCAGTGTATAGTTCATGAATAGAAAACGTTTCATTATACTCTTCCCCATTATCAGAATTGAAATTAATAGTTTTCTTTTCTTGTTGTTTTTGATATTGCTGGAATTTAGGTATATAATTAGAAGAGGAAGAATGTTTCGCCCAGTTTATTCGCAATATCTGAATTATCAGTAAGTAATTCATCTCCATGTTTAAGGTGATGGACAGTAGATTTAGTACCTTTACCTTTAATTTTCTGGACATGGGTTCCATACTTTGGACATGGGTGTCCGACAATTTATTTTAGATACATAATTTTGCCAAGATTGGCGTTTGTTCTTTTTAAAAGTACGCCGCGCTTTAGCATTTTAAATTTTAAATTTATTTAAATTATGCACCATTGGATGGCGACGGAAATAATGCTCTGCTTTTTTCCTTGCCTTCCTAGCTTGTTTGCAGTCATTGTTGAACCATGGTTTTCGACTATGTGGAACTGCAGAGGAATTTGGTATACACTCATCAGCTATGGGGATCAATTCATCAGATAAGCACTTAATAGCATCACGAATGTCAATAAAACGATCAGGTTTGAGGTTTTCAGCGCACAGTGTTTCATATAAAGCCCAGTCAGTCTTTTTAAAATTCCGCCTTGATGATGGAGGAACATCAGTTGGAGTTACAGATTTTAGTATAATGGGAAAATCGTCACTTCCAAAGAGGTCATCGTGGACTGACCATTCAAATTCATTTAGTAGTTCTGAATTTGTGAGCGACAAGTCGAGACAAGTCAGAATAAGTTCCTGTACCAGCGTGTAAATATGTGTTGGAACCGTCATTATAAATACATAAATCATTGTCAGAACAGAAGTCCTCCAACAACTTACCTTTAGTGTTTGTAGTTACACTACCCCAGAGTGGGTTATGCCCATTTAAATCTCCCATTATAATACAGGGCTTCGGGAGCTGATCATATAGAGCTTGAAGATCGGTTTTGACAAACGCCGAAGACGGCGATATATATAGAGAGCATAGCGTAAACGCTGCATGCAAAGTAATTCTCACTGCAACAGCCTGCATATTAGTGATAAGTGAAACAGGGCTTTGAATAACGTTTTGTCTGACTAGAATAGATGACCCGCCAGTGGCTTTATCACCCGGAGGTGAATAACAATGATATGCATTAAAATGACGAAGGTCAAATGTATCTGTTTGTTTTAAATATGTCTCTTGGAGACAAAACGCTGAAGGTGTAAAATCTTGGACTAATAGCTTTAATTCATGTAAATTAGTCCTCAATCCTCTACAGTTCCACTGAATCAAAGGCTGAGAACTATTCATCTCTTTGGTGGGTGAACTGGAGATGTTGCTCGCCCACTACGTTTCGGAGATAAACTTGTTCTCTGAGGGATGCTCTCTGAAACATCCATCTCTTCAAGTGATCCGAACTTGTTATAAAGGTTGATGGGATCATTAGAGCCTTTTGATACTCTATCCGTTTTATTGTTTCGAGAAGAGTCAGTTTTACATCTGGATAACGTAGTTTTCCTTTCTTAGGCTGTGAACTTTCTGACGAATGATTATGTGTCCCTGTTCGTTGAACTGGAGTTACAGAAACAGTTGATGGTGATGCAGGAGTCTGTTTACCTGAAGAAGGCTCAGTAGTAGTTTGTGTGCAAGAATCCGACATGCAGGAGGGTTCAGGATTGATGGAATTCATCCATGTCAGATTTGTTTGACAGCCAATGGAAGATGTTACCACAGCTGGCCTTTTAGTTACAGAAGCATATGAACCATTTGGATCGCAGGAAGGTACGAGTTTTCTAGCTTCATTGTAACTTATGTTCTGAATAGTTTTATTTATCTGCATTTCTCTTTTCCATATGGGACAATCTTTTGAAGAGGATGAATGTTGACCAGAACAGCTGACACATTTCTTAAAGTTGCTATCGCAATCTTCGGTAACATGTGTTTTCTCACCACAGTGTGCACAAGTAATACTATTTTTGCAAGAATTTACCCCATGGCCAAACTTTTGGCATTTAAAACACCTCAGTGGGCTTGGGATATATTGTTCAACTGCAAGGCTGCAATATCCTGCTTTGATAGTTCTTGGTGGAGATGGAGAGATGAAAGAAAACAAATACGTATTTGTTTGAATTACTTCTGAGTGCTGATGCCGAGTATAACGTTTCACATGTGTTACCCCTTGGTCTTTTAATTCACAAACAATGTCAAACTCAGACATATCATCTAGGAGGTGATCACGGTCCTTTACAATGTCTTTGCTTGAATTCAGTGACCTGTGAACTGACACTGAAACAGGGAGTTCAGCCAAGGTGTCAACAGACAGTAAATTGGTGGCTTGCTGTCTTTTGGCACATTCAATTAGAAGTGATCCAGATCTCATACGCTTGATATTCTTAACATCTCCTGCTATACCATACACTCCTTTTGAAATCGCAAATGGGTTCAGTTTGATTGGTTGCTTGTCCGGAGATTCTAAAACCAGAAATCTTGGCCAGTATTCAACTTGATTAAGAGGTAAACAGCCTTCATTAGCATCATGATCATTATCAAGTTGACGCCTCTTTTTTTATTGGGGTTTCCAGAGCCATGTTGAAGTATTACAGATTCATCATCCCAGCTCCTCACCCACCATGGAGTATCATAAAGACAATGCTATATACAAGTGGATCTCCGACTTGCAGCACCAAGGATACTGGGATGATATACTCCAGCAGAGGGATTAAACAAGTAATCAGTCTACCAGATTGGCCCATGAGCCATCGCCTTTTGGCATCAACATCTAGGCAAATTTTTATCAAGTTAGAAAATACATGTATCATACAATATATATTCGAAACCAATTATGTCAATATTGTGTACAGTGAAACCAAGCCAAATAGTTATTGAGCAATGAAATTTAGTGCTCAGGGCTCGGCATGACCAGCCGATTGTTGAACCGGGCCCATTCAACCACCCGTCTAGGTGAAGTAAGGGTCGAAGGGGTGTGTTGAGCAAAGAAAACGCAGTTACAGGCTCCCAGTGCCCTAAACCCCCAGACTCCCGTCCTCCACCGACACAGGGCCGCAACCCACGGCAAACAGGTTGGTGGACCAAATATGCCTCCAGATCCACACGGAGGTGTTGGCGAGCTCTTAGCATTACCCAGCACCCACCACGAGGAGGTGGCTCGCCACGGGTGCCAGCTGTATTAAAGAATTTTAAACTGATTATTTACACTTTGTTAATGCAAAGACAGATCTTTACCCACGACTATATGGGAGAGAAAAATACTTGTCATATTATTAATACCAATTATTGTTAATACCAATTAACAGTTAAGGATTGACTGTGTATTTCTTTCGTTTCATTGAGGTATGAAACGAAAAACCAATGTGCAAACTGTATGAATCCGCGTAACGGATTCTTACAAAAGTTTATGAATATATGACAATAACAAAAGTTTATGAATATATGACAATAACATGTGAAAATTTTAAAGCAGAAACCAGCTATCAAACATAAAGCATTGACAAATCTATCATAATTATTCAGCAAGAACGTTAATTTATTGCACAAAATTATGAATGTAATTCTGCTTGTTCTGAAGTGAGACATATTATTTTGGCACAGAATATAGTAATGGGCCAAATATGAACAAAAATTCAAATAAAAGATACTGAAAAACTTTCATCTGGAGTGTTGATCGACTACTGTTTCCGGATCACGGGAGCATACAAGGTCAAACTGGTTCCGCTATAGGAGAATTATTAGTCCAAAGTACACCAAAAATTCCTATGGGCTTTGATTAATCATTTTTAACAGCTGTTTGTGTTAAATTTGGATTTACGGGGGAAAATATCTCCAAATTTTCTGTTACTATTCAATAACGAATGAATTTTGTTAGGCAATCCCTGTCTCTGACATCACATCCGGTGACCTTTGCACTTACTAGAAAACAAGTTAGATTTTGCGATCTTAATTTTCGTCTGTATCTCGTCATACTAAACGGATAATGATACTTGTAGAGTGAGAAATTCTGCCCCTTTCTCCAAGTCTTACACAGTAAACTTCCTTCTGATCTAACTAGCTATATTTTATGTCGGGGTTTGTCGCCATGTTTGTTTTTCGTACGTATAACACGATGCAACACCGGGTTTCTGTGGGTTTGTGCAAAAATTTATGAACGATAAAACTTGAAATTAGGTCCTCATTAATCATGTATTTTATTCTGCTATTTTCATGAATCTGCACAGTTTTGTTTTTCGTTGCAGGTGACCTTAAAGCAAAGTGGTATGAAATACAGAACAAAGTTTATAGATAGCAACTTCTTGAGTTTATTTTCACGACGTTTCGGGGCTTATCCTAGCCCCCTCATCAGGTTGAGCTGAACTAGGCCCACTTGCACAAAACGATCTTAGAGCTGCAATTATTGTAAATGCTTAAGATACGCGATCGTAGGCTTCGGCTACAGTCGCCATCCACATGCACAAAGCGATTGTAGGCTAAGATCATTGTAAGTTACAATCAAAACTTACAATTGGTCGGAACCAGTTGTAAGGAGCTAAGATCATTGTAGTCAGTAACAAAATGGTGTCCAAGTTGGTGTCAGTTTCATGCAAAATAATTAGCTGTACAGTTTACGTGTGGAGATTGCTTTCATATTGCATAAAACGGTATGGTTAGCCTCAACACTTCAACAACACGGAGAATGCAACATCGATTTATCGTCAGGAATATCGTTATTTGTGGTAGTGAACAAAATCATTATCGAGTCGATATCATAAAGTGCATTTCTCACCCGATTCAGTGTGAGAAAAAGTATGAACACCATACCTTTTTTTCAAGGAAAGGATAGTAACGAAAGGTTTCTCCATGCGATTAGCAGTGGCCATGACCTTTTCAATAACTCAAGGGCAGCCCTTTGCATATTATGCCGTTGCCGTAAAATCTGCCATGCCCAAATACAGTGTATGTTACGTTGTGACAGCGCAGATCTCCACATATATTTGCCACATATATTTGCTTTTCGGCCATAGTCGTGTCAATGACTTTGTCATGCTTTATCATTACAATAATCTACATTTGGATAACGTACAAAATTATGTATCTTTCTAACGAGAGACGAGTTTTAATCTGTGCATTTTGAATCTAATACAAGTATTCTTCAAACAGGAAAATACACTTGCTGGGGCAAAAAAATGTTTTTTAACAAAAAGAAAAAATAATTATCAACAAAATAGCGTAAAGCAATTAACATGCTGTGGATAAATATTTAACAACACACACAGAATAATATCGTTTTCATATTTCACTGTCATGCATTTTCCACAACGCTCCCACAGTCATGTCACCTTTTCATATCTTGGCAAATCTAATGCTTGTGGGATATATTTGGGATTTTACTCCAAATAACAACGACTAGATGCCAAACTCAGATTCATTAACAGCCATTGACATATCATGGTACATTTAGGTGCTGTATCATAAGGAAATTTTGTTTATAATTCATGTTATCATTTAAATTTCATGATCATTAGGTCAATAACGCAAAACCTAAATTTGTTAATGTATTTGTTGTATTTCAATATTTTCATGAAACGTGATATTCCTGTGGTTGCAGTATCACATTCTTAATTCATAAATCATAGTAGAATGTAGAAAAATTAGAGAAAGTAGAGTTATCATATATGCTATCTTCCGCGTTATCATTACAGAGATTTGTGGGGTTTTGTTTGTTTTGTTTCCATGAAAATTCTGCAAGGTGCGATTAAGGAAGGAATGTCAGTTGCGTGCAGTAACCAGTTCCACGGTTTATTTTGTGCTACATGCTATGCGCACTTGCAGACAACTGTAGACGGGAGTCGAGTTTAAGAAATATCTACCTCCAAAGTTGAAGAGTTCGATCTTAGTTAAGATCGCGATTTTAAATCAGTGTACTCTTAAGATCGTCTTTGTGCAAGTGGATTAAGGCAGTTGGATTGTAAAGTTGATTGTAGGGGTCTAAGATTGATTGCAACTAAGATTGCTCTGTGCAAGCGGGCCCTGAACAGTAAGGCTTAACAACTAACTCTGCCCATGACCTCACAATGCTTATGACGTCACGATGCTATGACAACATGATACCAGTAGCTAACGGGAATCTCCATTCTACCATAACCGTGTTATTCAGATTTTAAACAAGTACATGATGTGTTTGAAAATCAGAGGTATATAACGTGATTATATACCTCTGGATGTCTTTGATTAGCCAATCACAATCCAGTATTTACTGAAGTCATGGTAGAATATGACGTAACCCCCTGGCATTCTCTTCCCACAGAGGTTACTCCTGTCATATCTTCCTACGTTTACGTATGACAGGAGTAACCTCTGTGGGAAGAGAATGAACCCCCTGGATGCCGAGGTTTTTTTTCAGACGCACATTTTCTTATGGTTTGAAAAGTGAACGTTGTGCGAGATTTGCGCTTGCGTGGTACTGGATCTGCGTACGGCTATAACATTGCACAGAAATGTAGAATATTTAATTATTTCCTATCCGTTGGTATAAATATAACTGAGGCTACCTCAGGAGTTTGAGTAATAGACACTACTAAAAGTTGTCCATCCGCGGAGCGGATTCTTACAAAAGTTTGCACATTGATTTTTAGTTTCATACCTCAATGCAACGAAAGAAATACACAGTCAATTCTTATAATTAAATTCAACAACAAATACAATAGGCTTTCAACAATACTTTATTCAAACATAATCAAATTCATCGAAACAGATATCTTTGTTACCACCGATTAACATTTTCGGTGTAAGAATTCGGTAATGACGTGAAATGACTGAGGTGACTCATTTACATAAAATGATACGCCTACCAAACCATTTGCCAATCAGCAAACAGCAACCTCTAACAGTTGTCAATCAACCAAGCTAACATCGTTTGGCGAATCAGAGCGGAACAGCACAAAGTGAACTGTTCCGGTAACGGCAAAGTTTCAAGTTCAAACATTTGAATTAGGCCTACCTTTAGAATACAGCACAACAAACTTTAAAGACACGTCATGATACTATTTTACGTAATTGCAAGTGATTTTGTTCAAAAGCACGTTCTTGAAACAATGCCCTATGACGCTGTCATAGCAACAAGGTCGTCAAGCTCAGTCAGTGCGTATGAGCTCCTCTCACTGATGTTTCATCTCTTCCAGCCATGTCATTACAGAAACCCAACGATGTTGCGAGTTCCCAGTAGTAGTTCCCGGCGGAGGCGCAATTTTCCGCAAGCACCAGTTTTAAATATTTTTTCTTTTTTGACTAATACGCTATTATTTCTTTGTATTAAGAGGCGCTGAGGTGTTATATTTAATATTAATGTTATATTTATATTTTTAAATTTAGTGAGAATGACATACATTGGTCACATTGCGCCATATTTTATTATTCGCAGTTTTTGTCAATTAAAATTTTCTAAATATATTCTATATTTCGGTTTCAGACGTAACTATTTGGATCAAAGGAATTATAACTGTAAACTAATATACATACATATCTTTGTCATTCAGTAATTTGCACCATTACAAAGAAATATTTATTTTTCCAAGCGGTAAGAATTCATTACACTGGATTCGTCAGCCATTTTCGTGCCGGTTCGGTGTGCGTATTCTATTTATTAGAATTATTCCAAGGGTTAGGTTTAGGTTTAAGTTTAGGTTTAGGGTTAGGGTTAGGGTTAGGGTAAGAGACCTAATCCAATATAGTAGGTAAATGCATGTGTCGCCATTGTATTCCTTTTCCATTTTTAACATTTTGTTCACAAAGAAAAACAGGAGACCAAAAACGTCAAAAGATAAATAAACGATGAAATGGTTTACTGTCGAAATTTAGGGCTGATGGAAATCCGCTTCCAACAAATTTCACCTCTAGATCTACATAGTTTCCAAGAGCGGTCGTCGTGGTCGCTCTCGGGTGATAGTTTAGGATGGTGGACTAGAGACAGGGAGGACATGAGTCGGTGTTAGAGATGAAGACAGCAGCAGCCATGTTTTATTACTGTTTGGTCGAAGGATGGTCAAAATGGTAAATACAGTGGTAAACATGTGACAGAACGCACATCGGGACTGAGTGGCCAATGATCCCGATGTGGAGACCCGCTCTGTCACTTACACACATTCAGAAGTCCGACGGCGATTCTTCATCGTCGACGTAGATCAGGTTCTAATGACTGATCCCACAGTCAAAACTGGCCTTTCTTCCAAACTATCGAAGAAATGGACAGGGCCTTACAGAATCATTCGGATTGGTCTGAACCACACTTACAAGCTGATGAATGCAAGCACAAACAAAGAACATAAATCCTTCATACATGCCAACAGACTCAAGCCTTATACAACTCCCACCCCACGTATGCAAGTGTCACAACCCACCCAACATCTGGCAACACCTACTCAGTCAACATCCTCCCAGCCTGACAATCCTCATAGACAAACCTCACAAACAGTTACTCCAACTCCTTCAACATCTTCACAGCCTGACAATCCTGTCACACCACAACACATGTCAAGCCAACAAACAATTTCACCTGATAATGCACCAGACGACACTCACTCACCATCTTCTCAACAAGATGATCAACTATATGCAGTGAAGCGCATTCACAAAACCAGAAGGAGATCAGGAGAAACCCATTACCTAATTGAATGGGAAGGTTACCCACAGCGTACCTGGGAGCCAGCCTCTAACCTTAGTCCTGAACGGATAAGTGATTACCACACTTACAGAACCAGATCGGGTCACAGACGAAAACGGAAACACAGACATTTTGCAAAATCATAGGTCGTGATATTCCATGGTATTCCTCCAGACAATATGTCACCTTTGGTCAAGATAGATGAGCTCTGACCAACCCTTACAGGTAATCAAATTGCCTTGTGTTTTATAAGTGCTACGCTGTGAAATGTTGCGGCCACAACTTTCCTGCATCCCCTCTGACTTGTCCCTTGGTTTCTTTTTGTCGTAGGTCCATCATGGGGAGCCACTATCCTATCGTTACTGCTGCTATTTGTGAATCCTGCCCTGGCTGAAAAACCGATCCAGCGACTAAATTATGGAGTACTGTTTAAACCATCAACCCCAGTACATTTTGCAACAGAATACTGGCTTCACACGTATGAGATTAGGTTACCATCTAACCCAACCATCCCTTCCTTGTCAACATGTCCTTCCTCAAATGCTACATGTCTTCACATCCAACAAATTCAAACCCACCTTCTTTCTTTGCAAACCAAATGCATCTCACACCTCAACACCACACGTGCACAGATAGAGCAGTTGATCCCGGAATCAAAATTGAATTCTCCCTCAAGGTCCAAACGGGCACTTTTAAGTTTTGTTGGGGCCTTTTCTAAGACTCTGTTTGGCACTGCAACTACAGACGATGTCAACATCCTTGCACAGCACATTAACACTCTCACAAAGCATGAAATGAATGTCATAAACACACTCCGACAGCACTCTCAACACCTCTCTTCCTTCATGCAACTCATTGACAAACGGTTCGCCAATGCACTACAAGGTATCAAAGCCAACCATGACTCCATGCAATATGTTACACAAACCATTGATAGAAATACCAAGTCTCTCCAGGCAACCTTTGTTGTACTTTCTACTCTTCTAACCGATCAAATACGACATGCTTATGATATTGAACATCAGTTGGATCAACTGAAATCAGGCATTTTAGATTTGGTTCAAGGTCGTCTGTCACCACTTCTTCTCTCTCCTGAGGTCTTACAACAAACAATCCATCATCTGTCACGTCTCCTATCTGAAAAGTACAGAGGCTTTCATTTTCTACAAACAGATCCTTCCTTCTACTATGCACATGCCCAATTCTTATATGCTAGAACCAAACTAAACATCTATGTGTCCATCAAGTTTCCTATTTCCTCTCTCAGCAAGCCTTTTCATCTGTACAAAATTCTTTCCCTCCCTGTACCAGTCAATCAAACCTCATCTCATTCTACTCAGCTTCTGGATCTCCCAGCATATTTTACTATCTCATTTGATTCTCAGCACTATGCTACACTTGACACCTCTCAGCTATCGTCTTGCACAGGCGAGTCACTTCTTCACTGTCCCTTTCGCTTTCCTCTTCAAGCTTCGAAAAATCCATCATGTACAATTGCTCTCTTCCAGGATAGAAGAAGTGATATCAAGTCCATGTGTAATTTTAGATACGTAACTCAGCCCCAACCATCGCAACTTATTCCCGTTGATCCTTCCCATGTCCTGGTCTACCAAATACCCTTTCTCTCACTAACATGCCCAGGCCAACGTCGTATGGTTCCTGGCTGTACCTTCTGTGTCCTTGGCCGACACCCAGACTAGACGCACAATCCGTCCGCTTCTGTCGATGATCTAGTCTCCATGGTTGGTCTTGCTGGTTGGTCTCGCTGGATGGTCTCTCGACTAGTTGGTCTGTCGACTGACCATATCGGTCAGGTTTTTATACACAGGGCCATTACGCCACATTGTGCAAGGTCACTGGCCCATGCACATGTACATACGTAAGATTCGCCGACGTAGGGAGGTGTTAATTGACATGTATTGATAGCGTTTGAGAATTAAGGGTCCTACCCGGAGGGGGGTTTATGATAAGAGGGGATACACCGAATGTTTGCCGAATACATTACATAGACAAAGGGGATAGAATTTCGGTGCACTTTGGACTTATATTGAAACAAATAGATTGTTTGAATAAATGAAGTTTTAAGGAAACTTATTGAAATGATTTAGTCTATGACAACACCCCTGAACGTCGTGGAGCTTTTGTCCTCAAAAGCGCTTTTTAAGAATAGTGACAATATTGGATGTACATGTATACGGTGAATGGCATAAAACGTTGACGCGTTGACAATATTCTGGCACAGGCATCGATCATAAGTCACATAATCGTAATGGCATATACAAGAACGTCAAAGTAATAAATGAATCGAATTGTCAGCATTGGTCAGGCGAAACATAACAATAACAATACCGGACGTTTATACACAAAATACAGGTCAGCGGAGATTCCAGCCGTTAACAAAAACACAGGTGAGCGGCTATCCAGCTCGTACAAATAAAACATTGGACGTTTCCACCGAGCGGCAAAATCCTGCTCACGGTCGACCATACAGTCGGAATACCTGACTGATAAGTACACGTATGACTTACAGGAACAAAAACAGAATGTGCGTAATGCGTCGTTGTTTGCATTTGAATGTAATATTTTCATGACAACAGTAAGATCTTTGAAATTGAGAGTCTTATATTGGTTAGCCTAGACTCGACAAGGCTAGCAGATGTAGATGTGATCTGCACTAAAAGTAGAAAATTCATGAGAAAAAAAAATAAACCTAACCAACTTCAAAAGTCTAAACCGAAAGTTGATGAAAAATTAATTCAAGTGAAATTGGCTCAAAGATATTTTAGCGAATTGTATATTGTGTGCCAGTTACCATAGAAAGTATTATGCACATGGATACTAAATTTTCGCCGGTATCATAACTAAGCACAAAAACACGTTGGCAAAACGAAGTAGGATGTAGACTGGATAAACAGTCTCCATCAAATAAGCTTGGAGAGACATAGCTTATTATACTTCTACGACTGCTTTTACCACATAAAAAGATTTAGGCGTTTTCACGAAGAATAATTACAGTATTGCATAGCTCGTTATAAGCTATTGTCCATAGTAATAGTTATAGAGGAACAAATTGTTAGAAAAATCCTTGAAACCGGGAGTCTGATTTGAGTGGGACGACTCGGAACCCGCAGATAGCGTTGATCTGCATTAAATGTGTATATGCAAGGATATGTAGTAAAGTAAGAGCCTAACCGACTTCAAAAACTTAATCTAATAAAGATGTACGCCTCATAACATCACATACAGATAGCAATAAGTACTCAGTAGATGAAATATATGACACATATAAATACATAAGAAACAATGGCTGGAGAAGATTGACATACCTGACATGTACAAGAATGTCCGAGGGAAACATATAAACACAAAAGTTGTGAGAAAGTTCGAAGAAAAGTTCACATAAATTGTCACACGAACACAATGTGAAGCACATGATGAAGAATCTTGAGTCTTGATGACATGATCTTGAAGAGTGGTGTTGAAAGTTGTTGTACTCACTGGATAATATGACTTTGCTGGGTCTGGTTGTTGCTGTCGATGACATTGCTGGAAGTGCTGAGGTTTGCCGGCTATGAGCTGCTGTTTCGCTGATGACTGTCGGGTCGGCTGACTGTCTGATGTCTTCGTTCTTCCACCAAGATGGCACCCGACGTTGATGCTGCTCTTGTCAACCACCATCTCTAAACTACCGGTTGCTTTGCTGCGAGTTAGGGTAGGGGAATCGTGCGTGAGTCACAGCAAACTCACGCTACCCGGATATTTCTCCACCATCTTTCCAAGAGCGGTCGTCGTGGTCGCTCTCGGGTGGTAGTTTAGGATGGTGGACTAGAGACAGGGAGGACATGAGTCGGTGTTAGAGATGAAGACAGCAGCAGCCATGTTTTATTACTGTTTGGTCGAAGGATGGTCAAAATGGTAAATACAGTGGTAAACATGTGACAGAACGCACATCGGGACTGAGTGGCCAATGATCCCGATGTGGAGACCCGCTCTGTCACTTACACACATTCAGAAGTCCGACGGCGATTCTTCATCGTCGACGTAGTCGTAGGTGGGGCGACGGCCTTGGCCGACACCCAGACTAGACGCACAATCCGTCCGCTTCTGTCGATGATCTAGTCTCCATGGTTGGTCTTGCTGGTTGGTCTCGCTGGATGGTCTCTCGACTAGTTGGTCTGTCGACTGACCATATCGGTCAGGTTTTTATACACAGGGCCATTACGCCACATTGTGCAAGGTCACTGATTCGCCGACGTAGGGAGGTGTTAATTGACATGTATTGATAGCGTTTGAGAATTAAGGGTCCTGCCCGGAGGGGGGTTTATGATAAGAGGGGATACACCGAATGTTTGCCGAATACATTACATAGACAAAGGGGATAGAATTTCGGTGCACTTTGGACTTATATTGAAACAAATAGATTGTTTGAATAAATGAAGTTTTAAGGAAACTTATTGAAATGATTTAGTCTATGACAACAGTTTCAATAATGATTCCAAGTCTAACTCACCCTTGTGCCGTCATCAAACATGCCCACGTCTCACACATTCCTCAGTGTGATCCACATTATCCTTACTGGGTTCCCTACAACACTTTTCTGTCACGAAAGCACACAATGATTTTTATACAAGCACGTCATTCATTCATGCACCGTGAAATCAACGTCTGACGCCTGACGTCAACAACCGTTTTCAGTTCGAACCATATCAGCTCATTCAACACAGCATGGTATCTTGTAGATTACGGAATAGGACGATCGTGCCAAATGATATCGGGACCATTCGACAACCAACCAGTAGATTGAAAGCACGAGGCACCAAGTCTACCCGTAACCTTCGTTATTGTCCGCAACCAATTCGACTCTTTCCGTCCATTTCCGTGACGTCACAGGAATGACTAGCTAAATTTGCACATTGTCCAGCAATATGGACGTAGCTCAGTCGGTTAGCTGTCGGACTAACAATCCGAAGGTCGGGTTTGCGGGTTTGCGTCCGAAGAGTTCTCACAAACTGGTTGCATGTCTCACTGACATGTGACCTACGGCTGGGAACGTCCTCATGAGAAATTGTGGTGCTGAATTCTAAAGGTGCTCCAGCACCTTTAAATACCAGCGAACTGAAAGACGCAGTTTGAAAAGTGAGAATTGGAAATGAACTCCGATGACATGAAGTTAGTGGAACTGAGATTGTTAGTGGCAGCAGTATTTGCGCAAGTGGAAAGAGGTGATGTGACTGGGATTGCGATGCCATGAACTGATGTTCCAACGTGCGAATGCTCTTGTCGAGGCGTTACAACGTTATTAACGTTCACGAAAAATGTTGAGTTGTTTGTTTATGTTAACCACAATGTATCACTTCAATGTTTGTCCAAAGTTCATTAGGGTACTTGAGTGCAAGTGAATTCCCTCGCCGTGTAAAGGTATTCCCCGACATTCCTCAAGCCGAAAGTAGTCCGGTTCGGTGGGCGTGGCTTATTTTGTTTAGATTCATTGGGAAATGAAATCAACAGAAACGTTCCCAGTTAACCAATCTGATTGCCTGAATTTTAATGAACACAATAAAAATTTAATTACAACATAACAGAATTAGTAGTGAATGGTTACAGCTAACATGACTCATAGAATGAATACACCTTATTTTGAATATATGGTAGTGTTGTTGAATTAGATTAGAAATGACAGGTCCTTATTATACCAAATTGTAAGTTTGGACATGTACAGAGATTTTTTGATAAATGTATTGCATGTACAGCATGTAAAGTAATACTATAAACAGTACATAGAAATTATTGTTAATCCATGGGTGCGCTTGTTGGTCTTTTTACTACGAGTTTTTGGTGATGCACCAGGCACTAGGGAGGTAAACCCCTAGATCTCTGTTGATCTCTGGTACTAGTCTACTGATAGCCTAAAATTGTAAACATAGATTACATTTTAGCCTTAAATTCGTGCAAATTGTATTCAGGACACTTGATTTAAAGGCCCGTGCCAGTTATATTCGAGTGAGTGAGTGAGTGAGTGAGTGAGTTTAGTTTTACGTCGCACTTAGCAATATTCCAGCTATATGGCGACGGTCTGTAAATAATCGAGTCTGGACCAGACAATCCAGTGATCAACAACATAAGCATCGATCTGCGCAATGGGGAACCGATGACATGTGTCAACCAAGTCAGCGAGTCTGACCACTCGATCCCGTTAGTCGCCTCTTACGACAAGCATAGTCACCTTTTATGGCAAGCATGGGTTGCAGAAGGCCTATTCTACCCCGGGACCTTCATGGGTCAGTTATATTCGAACACTTGACGTGATTTCCATAGACTTACGTGCTAATTTTGTGTAGCGGAATTAATTGCCGTGAATTTATTTTCGGTAAGATAAATGTCAAATAATGCACATTTATTTTGGAATCATCTCTGTGTAGCACTGATAGTTTCGATGAATTTGATTTCCGTAAGATCCAAGTCATATTTTGCACATTTGTAAGATACGGGCACCTAAAATATGTTAAATTTTCCGTTAATTGTTCATCAAACATCAAATTTAATCAACATTGTGTACATGTGTTACACCCCTCGTTAGTTTTCTGAAAAAAACAAATGACACGTGAACTCTTTCAGTCCTGTATTCTGACAAAACATGGCGAGGCTCATACATTACATGGTACATAGTATGCATTAGTACATAAATACAATCTGTTTCAACAGCATGCTGTACTAATCTTGTACGTGTCCACGAAATCCTTTCTATCTGTTATTGTTTATAAACTTAGACTCTTGGACTCCCCACATGAATGCAACATATAACCATAATGGCATTGGGATTCAAAGGTAATACTGGTGAATAGTTCATACAATACTCTTCAAATGCATAAATTATGTCAATATGTGGAAGCATCAAGTTTAAAATGAACATACAAGATTTAAAATATGAACAAGTGCCAAACTGGAAATGAAAAGGTTTGAGATGGAGAAGGAAATAGAAAGAGAAGGGAAAGAGACAGAAAGGAATTAGAATTGAAGAAAATGGCAACTGACAGAGAAACTGCGCTGAAAAAACTTGAAAACCTTTCTCAGACCTCAGACTCTTCCTCATTTGACATTGCAAGACATGCTAGGCTTGTACCCCCTTTTAATGAGAAAGTAGTAGACAAATATTTTCTACATTTTGAGAAAGTTGCTGAAAATCTCAAGTGACCTAGAGAGTCATGGACCATATGTTACTGCAAACTGTTTTGAAGGGAAAAGCTCACAATGCTTATTCAGCCTTGTCAGTATAACAAAGCTCAGATTATGATCTTGTCAAGAGTACACTTTTGAAAGCTTATGAGTTAGTGCCTGAGGCTTATCGTCAGAAATTCAAAAATGCTCACAAAAGGGACAATGAGACTTTTTGTAGAATTTGCTGGAGACAAGGAAACATAGTTTGATAGGTGGTGTGCGGCAAAGGAGGTCACAGATTTTGATGGTTCGAGACAGTTAGCGTTGATGGAAGACTTCAAGCAGAGTGTTCATGCTGACCTGAAGACATATTTGGATGAACAAAAGGTTGATGACTTACATAAGGCAGCAATGTTGGCAGATGTTTATTGTTTAACTGACAAGAGTTCCTTTAGGTCTCCAGGTAAAACAAAGTTTTCTGGCCAAAATCGCTTTTCCCTAGGTAAGACTTAAGGACTTGCAGGTTACTATGGTGTTAGAATAGGTTCAAATTCTAGTGGTAAGTAGTCACATACTTTTCAGTCTAAGCCTAAGACTACCAGTGGTTCTGATCCTGAAGAAGCCCGGCCATTTGATTTCTGCATGTTACAAACTCAAGTTAAGAAATCAGGCTACAGGTTCCCCAAATGCTTCCGTGTCCATCACACCTAAGCCTTTCTTTCCAGGTGGTTCTGATGAGAGTTTTGTTTGTGAGAGTAAGTCCCCAGATTCTGTAGTTCGGAAGAAGTTTTTGCCCTTTGTGTCTAAGGGTTCTAAGTCACTTATGGGAGATACTTCTACCCCACGACCCATTATTATCTTGAGGGATACTTGAGCTCTTCAATCTCTGATTTTGAAGGATATTTTGCCTTTTGTCTGATGAGTCTTCAGCTAACTCAGATGTTTCGCTTCAGGGTATATAGATGGCAATTCTTCTGCTCCTCTCCATTTTGTGAATTTGACTTTCAGGTGAGGTGAAAGTTGGTGTTCTTGACTCTCTCCCAGTTCTGGGTGTCGATTTGTTCATCGGTAATGATCTTATGGGGGCCAAGGTTGGCGCTGATTCAACTGTCACTGTTTTGCCGGAGAGTTCAGTTAGTACAGAAGAGCTGGAGGGTGAATTTCCGGGTATTTTTCCTTTTTGTGCAGTGACTCGTTAAATGTCAACAGGCATTTCTTCCAAGACTTCTTTGCAAAATGATATCATTTATGATTTGTCAGGTACATTCATGGATCATTCTTTGTGTGAGGTAGAGACAGGTGACTTATCTTCAGAGAGTAGTAGCTCTTCGGGACTTCTTGATAAGTCAGATAATTTGACAGATGGTGAACACATTCTTTCCAGAGAGCAGCTTATTAGTGCACAGGGTGAGGATGTTGAAGTGCGGAAGACAGTTTCTTTTGAGGAGATTAGCAAGGTTCCAGTTTGTTATTACTACAAGGATGGTGTTCTGATGAGGAAATATAGGTCCCCGGATGTTCCTGCAGGGGATGAATGGAAATTGTACCATCAAATTGTGCTACCAAATGTATTTCACAAACATGTACTTTCATTGGCACATGAAAGTCCCATGGCAGGTCATTTGGGTGTAAACAAGACTTGTGATAAATTTTGGTACATTTTCTTTTAGCCTAGTTTGAGACAAGATGTGGCTGAATTTTGTAAGTCCTGTCATGCATGCCAAATTGTTGGAAAATCAAATCGGAAAATTCAAATTCCTTCCGCTCCCTTGAAACCTATGCCAGCTTTTGAGGAACCTTTCCGCAGAGTTATTATTGATTCTGTTGGTCCACTACCTAAGACTAAGTCTGGTAATCAGTATTTACTCACTATTATGTATGTTTCTACCAGATTTCCTGAAGCAATTCCGCTTTGTAGGATTGTTGCTCCTGTGATTGTCAAGGCTTTGATCAAGTTTTTCACCTTAGTTGGTTTGCAAGATTTTGTTCCGTCCTATCAGGGCTCAATTTTTATGTATAAAGGTGTTTCAACAAGCTATATACCACTTAGGTATTAAGCAAGTTAAGTCTAGTGCAAAAGTTTCACAAGAAAAAATGATGATAAACTATGACAGAAAGTCAAAAGAGAGATCTTGTTGACAAAAAGGTTAGCGACACAGACTATTTTGTCTTGATGCCTGGTCGCCGTAAACAAAAGAGATTGTGTCATGTCAACATGATTAAGAAATATCATGACAGGTCAGAAACCAAACATGTCAATTGTGTTGCCACGCTCTCACCAGTTACTGATTGTACTAAAGACAATTGTAAAATGTTGACAACATTGATGATTGTGTTAGCAATGTGAAGTTTGATGATCTTAGTGATAATGTTTCACCAAAGTTGAGAAATTCTAATGTGTTAGCTCACCTTGATGATAAACTATAACATTTAACCCCTGAACAGAAAGTTCAAATGTCAGATTTGATTCACGAGTTCTCTCACTTATTTCCTGATGTGCCCGGCCGAACTGATGTTGTTAGCCATGATATAGATGTAGGTGATGTTGTGCCTGTAAAACAACACCCTTATCGGATGAATCCAGTGAAGCGTGAAATTGTACAGAATGAGGTGAAAATACATGCTGGACAATGATATTACTGAACCCAGTGACAGTCCGTGGAGTTTACCATGTGTTCTTGTGCCAAAGAGTGGAGGTGGTTAGCGCTGCTGTGCTGACATAAAAGCTCTTAATACACTCTCAAGAACTGATTGGTATCCTATTCCGACAGTGGACGATTGCATTGATCGCATTGGTCAAGCTAAGTATGTAAGTAAGTTTGACTTACTGAAGCGCTTCTGGCAGATTCCGTGCAAAGAAAATATCAGCATTCGTTACACCAGATGGACTGTATCAGTACAACGTGATGCTGTTTGGTCTGAAGAATGCTCCAGCGACGTTCCAGAGACTCGTCAACAATGTCACCTCGGGCCTTCGTGGCGACGCTTACATGGATGATGTCATCGATTATGACATGGAGTGGGATGATCCTCTGAAAATGACTCGAGCTTTCTTCGAAAGACTGTCTGAGGCAAAGGTAACTGTGAATCTCGCCAAGTGTGAATTCGGGAAGGCACAAGAAAATTTTTAGGGCATGTTGTAGGTCGTGGCCAGGTACAACCAGTTCATGCTAAAGTTGAAGCAATTGTACATGTTCCAGTACCTCAACATAAGAGAGAAGTCATGAAATTCTTGGGCATGACTGGCTATTATTCAAAACGTCTCAGATGTTGTATCTCCACTTACCAACCTTTTGGGGAAAAAGGTCAAATTCAAATGGCATAGCAGTTGTCAGACTGCATTTGAAAAAGTCAAGCCATACTCATGAATTCTCCAGTATTGCAGGCACCATATTTTGAGAAGGTATTTAAGTTGCAAATTAATGCAAGTGATGTTGGTGCAGGTGCTGTCCTGATTCAAGAGGATGATTCAGGAATTGAACATCCAGTTTGTTATTTTTGAAAGGAATTTGACAAGCACAAAAGAAATTATTCTTCCATTGAGAAAGAGACATTAAGTCTTTTGTTAGCTTTACAGCATTTGGAAATGTACCTTCGTACTACCACTTTGCCAATTGAAGGTTTTACTGATCACTGTCCCTTGACTTTTCTTCACAAAATGAAAAACAAGAACCAGAGACTCACGAGGTGGAGTTTGACCTTGCAAGGGTTCAATCTTGTGATCAAACACGTTAAAGGCAAAGACAATGTTTGTGCTGATGCACTTTCCAGGTTATAACTGTATGATGACTTGATGATGCCGTATGTATGTAACTGCATTATGTCATAGTAATTCCGCAAGACGTTTCTCATATTACTCATATTATTACATGTCATGTTATGTTATTATTGCTATGATTGTAACAGAAAGTTTCTACGAAACTTTCTTTTCTTCAAGGGGGAGAGTGTTATGAGTGTGTATTTTCTGTGTATTTTGTTATTCATTTAGTAATAAATATTACTGGGTCACAACATGTAGTGTTTTGAATAATAATTATGATGGGTCACATTTCGTATAACAGATGGTCAGCATGGATCACCAACACCATACTAGGGAGCATGATGACTTACAGAACCTTATGCCATCATATATATACATACTTGAAACCACCATTAAGAGGTTACAAACAAGGTAAAGAAATGATGAAATATATCAATCTTACACCAAAGCATTTAGAATCAAGAACCATAAGGCAGCATATTGAGAAAACATACAGGAAAACCAACCATACATTCATTCATACAGGTAAAACAGCACACTGTGTAAGTATTTACATTTGATTTGTCTTGAACATATGTTAATCAATTATTTGTATTACAGTTTACTTTGCCATGTGCATAACAATTACAAATGTGTAATTACTAACCTTTAGCTAAATCCTTCAATTTATAAAACAGTCTTTGTGTGCATAACAGTGGTGTGCAACTGGTTAGTAGGAACATGGCGTTGAGAAGTATATTTGAATTAAACCAATCAGCTGAGAAGCTGAGATTGGACTATTGTTGAAACAACCAAAGACAATGACGTAAAATTAGACTGATCCATAAACCCTTGAAAACACAATGAACCAGCCATGTGACACTGAACTGAACAGATAAAACTAATTTTAATGAATATACTGTACAAAGAGGTCGTCTGTCGAACCACAAAACCCTGAAATGTAATTAAAATGATTAGTTATAAATTTATACACACAATACACAATGTCAGAATTCATGCCTGTTACATTAATCTCGATATGGATCATTCAGTCACACTCGGGCTTCGCGCGCAAGAATACGAGATTGGGTCAGCTTGGCAAGGTCAACGAAAGTAGTTCTTACATGTGTAAACACTGTGCGCGAATTCTTGATAGACTTGAACATGTATGACATGCTATATGTGTGTGCACAATGTTTTTAGAACGTGATAACAATATCTCAGTAACCATGTTCTTGCATAGCATCTCTGCACCATTTTAAGAACATTCGACTAATATACTGGCCAAACAAAGTTCCTGTGCATAGATATAAAGTCATGTTATTTTTTACGATATGTTTATTGAAAAATGCATTTCATCACAATGTGTAGGGATTTTATCTGTCAGCCTCATTGATGAAACCAGATGAGCGAGGAAGGCTTGTGGGATCTCATCCTCTATTCTCAGAAGGTCAGGTGAGAGTTCATGGACGCTGGCTGGATGGTGAGGCTGACGTCGTAGTCGACGGTCCATCTCATCCCAAACATGCTCAATAGGGGCCAAAACTGGGGCGTTACCGGGCCAGGGCAGTAGGTTGATATTGTTCTGTTGCATAAAATTAACAATAATTCGTGCGGTATGAGGACGCGCGTTATCCTGTTGGAACAACAACCATGGCTCTTGACATTGGAGAAACGGGAGAACCACAGGCTGAAGAATCTGGTCGCGATACCCAACTGCCCTTCAAATTCCCCTGAACAATGACAAGTTTCGAATGAGCATGAGTAGTGAAACATCCCCATGCCATTACTGACCCGTACGCCTAACGGTTCCTCTTTGTCACACAGATGTCAGTGCAGCGTTCATCCCTACGTCGGTACACAAGTTGGCGTCCATCGGATCTTGACAGGTTGAATCAGCTTCCGTCACTAAAAATTACAGATCTCCACCATCGAAAAGGGTGGCGAATGTGTTGGCGACACCACAACAGTCGAGCTGCACGGTGACGTTGAGAGAGAATTGGTCGGATCGCTGGACGTCGTGCGCGTATCCCATGTTCTCGAAGACGGTTTCTGACGGTCTGGTCACTGATGCGATGGTGGTTAAACAATGTCTTTGCGGTTTCTGTTGCTGTTTGACGTCTGTTCCGGAGATGAAGAAGGCGGATATGTCGGACGACAGCAGGCGTCGTAACACGTGGACGTTCGGATCGAGGGCGGTCTCTGACGTCATTATGCTGTCTTTAACGTTGGACTAATGCAATTGAAAACGTCTGGCTACTTCGTGTTGACTTAAAGGTTACATGCAACGTAAAACACAACTTTGCAGATTCTCATACCTTTGGGTATGCACTTACCGAAACAAATCATGAAAAGTGCCAATTCAGTCTATAAAGTTGAAAAAACGCGAAAAAAAGCCCGCGAAATCGGAGTTCAAACGATTCACGAAATTCCCCCCAGCGCTGGGGGGAAAACTGGTTTCAACAGCTGTGCTGCGCTGCGCCCATAACGCATGCGCAGTGAATAGCTTGAAACAGTATGCATGCTCGGAGTATGAGGTCGTGAGCAATGGTCTAATCTTGGTTGTGTACACAAACAAGTAAATAATCTACTCGTTACATAAACAAACTTGCTGATTGTAGTAAGCAGCCTCTGTCACAGAGAAAGTTCAATGTCTGGTTTATTGACACCTATATGTCTGCCTGCCTGTCTGCTAAAGACAATATACAACAGACAGCTTCAATCACTGACCACATGCAATTTGTACTTAACACCTATGAGGCTATACGCCATAAACAAAATAAATTGATTTATGACTCGTGCACCCGAGTCCAGTCTCTGCCACATTATGTAATTAGGCAGGTGTGATACATGTACACATGACAAGTTCTTTATGTCTGTGGGTTGCAAACAAACTACAGCCATTTTTCTCGGATGACTGGATTTGACGGAAACTGGTGCAAACTCTTTCAAGTCCTGCTTTGTACTTGGACGAATGACACTTTCCAGTCACGCAGTAGTTCACCATCTCTGCTGAGATGATTTTTGATTAGATCGAACTCAAAGTCAGAGAACGTGTATTTACCAAACCCAACATCTCTATATACATTCTCTTAACAACTTATTCCAGTGTAAATGATTTTCTTTGACAACGGTATATGAATCCATACTGAAACGATACATCAAGTACAATAAAAGAAGTTGTTATCCATAAAGAATCTTACTTTCTTGTCACTGGCTATACTTCTAAAAGGTCCATCAAACAGATCATCTTTCTGTACACACAATGAGGCCTCAGCGTATCAGCAAATGAACCAGCCAATCGGAAGTCGTCGTGACCCTTGAGTGCGCATCCACCCGATATGACTGGGTTCGGTCTCCCGAGGGCTTCGTTTCGAGAGAAGTAAGCCTAAGTACAAAATATTGCACTTTTGAATCGCGATTATAATTTTGTTTATTTGTTTTTTAACAAGCAGCAATGTATATAAGACGTCATGAATAAGTGATAATTGTGTTTTAATTATGTTTGATGTTTTGGTTGCATGTAACCTTTAAGCCGGCCGAGACTCTGGTTTAACGTCAATCGCGGCATATATGTATGAGGTTTTTCAGCAGTTTTAAGTGTTTTTCCGGATGTCCCAGAGTTGGGCAACAACTTCATAACATCACCTTACATGTAACAGTGGTGTGTGATTCACGAGACACACAACGTGCTTAAATACTGACGACCACCATGCTCTGCACGTGCGTTACATGGTAAACTTGGGTTGATGTCAATTTGTTGGCTGACTCTGAACTTCTTTCAGGTTCTATTCCAAAAAAGTACCCAGCTTTTAATTGTTTTAATATTTCAAATTTCCATGTGCACGAGAACTTTGTTTGGCCAGTATATATTGGGAAATAGTTCGAAACATTTTATAACATGACATTTTGGAAAGAAAACATTTGGAAAACATCTCAAAAACCGGCCGGAGAGAGTGAGATCTTGCAAAATGGTGCCATGAAAATTCACTAGCCAGTTGGGCTATTGACTGTGGATATTTACTGGCCCGACTGAATTTTTACTAGGTATGGGCTACCGGGCATGTGACTACTTCACACACTGTTTGCATGATAGAGCTTAAATGTGTCCAAAATGGTTTTAACATGTGGTGACAATGTTTCATTAAGATATTCTTGCATAACATTTCTGTAGTGTTTTAAAAACATTTCACTAATATGTTGTGAAATAGTTTCAAACAAGTTATAGCATGATGTTATAGCAAACATTTGGAAAACATGTAAAAAACATTTTCAGTATTTTTTTGAGATTTAGACCGCATTTGTGTGACGTAGGAAATCCCACTAGTATATCTACTGATATCCATTATATCAAAACGAATAACTGTAGAAGTCGCGGTGGCTGAGCGATGGCTGAGCGGACTTTATGAGCTGGCGATTAAGTGCCTGACTCTGAAGGTGCGGGTTCGAATCCCGGATGGGACTCAACCTCAAAACTAATTGATTTTGTACTTTACTAAGAAAGTGAAATCCCAAATATGACATATTGTAACGCGAAACCGGGGAGGGTAAGCTATTTCATGAAATATATCACTAAGTATGGCTTGCAGCATGTGATCTCATGAGTATAATATGTAATAGTCTAAGAGATAACCTGGTAGCGTGAGTTTGTTTACAATCGTATCTAACTTCCGCCCCTAATTTGCATTACAACCGAGTTCGCTTGTTACACCAAGAAAAAAACATACATTACTAAGAAGGGTTAGATGTAGGGAATGCGTGTCCAGGTAATTAATTAATTAAAGCATTGTAAACTAATGTATTACTTTAAATTCTCTTTCACTATTATAAAATTGCATCCGCGCCTAAGTCGTAGGACATGCCTCCCTTTACCCTCTGCTCCTGCATTTCTTGCATTTATAATGAGTTAGCTGATGTTTCCTAACGCAAGACTTGGCAACTCGTAAAACTTCTTACATCGTATTACCTTAATGACAACAATATCAAACTTCATATATATAAAACGTACCAGATAAAATTTAACAACAATAACAATTTATTAAAAAGCAGTAACATATTTACACTTATATATTTACAATTTTATCAGTACTTAATAAATTATCCTATCTCCCCTAGTGCAACTCATTAATTGAATGAATATCTATAAACTATCCTGTATCTGCCAGCGCATCTCGATCTCATTAATTTACGCAATTACCATCCCCCAAATTACTTTTAAAAGATCCCCAGAAGTCCAAGCTTCGTTTACAAGTTACTGATATATAGAAAAACAACTAAATCCTGGTGAATGTTCCGCCATCCTCACCTTAAATATCCCTTACTGCTTATTAGGCTTCTACCGAAAAGTGCAGACAGACGCACTGCAGCGTCTCCCTTTTATCCTTAATTACAATGACGTCACAATCGAGATGCACCCGCTGCACTGACCATATGACTATGCTACAGATTCGTAAACAAAGATGGTGTCGCCCCCCAAAAACAGCTTGTCATTCCTACGCTGTTTGGCTGTTCTAACAAGTATAGGGCGTGCGCAGGTATTTTACTTTGATGGTAAGGTAATAAACATAATCTCTATATATCTGGAAACTAGTTAAAAGATGTACAAACACTTCCTAACCTCCTGACATAATCTACTACTCCACCGGAAGTATGATGGACATTCGATTCAACAGTTACGTGCAAAATGACGTAATGACTAGCATGTTTTAGAATAAGTTAACGATACCCTATTGCGCTTCAATATGTTGCATATATCAACACAAGTTGATAAAGTTGATAAAGGTGCATGTATCAGAAGGTTTTGTCATGATGAAACTATCAACAGTAATGACTCTTCATTAGTTTTCAATAAATATTTTACATCTGTGAACATTTTACAACCATAGACTTGCAGTAGAGTGATGTCATAGGGTTGTGTCGTCATCATGTTCATGACGTCATAGCATTGCAGGGGCATTGTGCAAATTCTACTGTGAAAACGATATCTCCTGAGAGATATTGTATGATCTTACGCAAGCAATATCTCCCTATATGGAATACAGGTTTTGATGATAGATGGATAAATGTGCCCCAGATATTTATAACCGTGATTTCTTGATTTCATGAGCAGTTACGTTTAATGGATTTGGCTTGGACATGTTTTCAAAACATTTTTGTAACGTTCTTTAAACATGTTCTTGCACAGCATTCCAGCAACGTAAAACACTTCAATGAAATGCTATGAAATAGTTTCAGGGATGTTGTAGCATGATGTTTTGGAATAGCATTTAGAAAACATTTCCAAAACAGTTTCAGTATTTTTTTTAGGGATTTACCCATTACTTGTGTGATTTGAGTTAAATGTTTCCACAATGTTTTCAAAACGTGATGACAATATTTCATTAACATGCTCTTGCATAACATTTCTAATGTGTTGTGAAATAGTTTAAAACATGTTATATACACCATGATGTTTTTGAATAACGTTTTGAAAATGTTTCAAAAACATTTTCTGCATAAATGTATCCATAATGTTTTTACAACGTGATGACTATATTTCATGAAACATATTCATGCATGATAATTCTGCAACGTTTTAGAAACATTTCACTACTGTGTTGTGAAATAGTTTCACCCATGTTACAGCATGACGTTTTTGAATAACATTTTAAAAACATTTCAAAAACATTTTCAGTATTTTTTTAGATATTTGCACATTAGTTGTATGTAGAGTGCGAAATAGTTTCCAAATTTTGCAAGCCAGTCGGAACAGTTGTGCCTGAAAATTAGTAGACCACAGAATAACTGAGTCCTCCGACATTTGAATGTAGACACGTGTATCATCATTAAGCTGCTTAAATGATGAACATTTTGATAAGACCATAATACTGCATGGTTTAAATGTGCATGTATTATGAATTAGCAAGGCAATGTTTCATTAAAAAACTGTTGCATAACTTAACATTGCATAATATTGTGAAATAGTTTGAAACATATTATACCACGACGTTTTTGAATAACATTTTAAAAACATTTCAAAAACATTTTCAGCATACATTTTTAAAACACACTATATTTCATGAAACATATTCTTGCATAACATTTCAATAACGTTTCAATAACAGTAGGATTTGTGGTGAAACGTTTTTATAACGTTTCAAAAACATTTTGACGACAATGTTTTTGAAAAACTTTTTTGAAACCTTATGAAAATATTTCGAAAATGCTTTTTTTGTGTTAGCTGGGAAAAACATATAATTCTATCGGCGAGAGATTTCCGTATTCCGTTGGAAGTTGAGTCTGCGCTGGCATTGTCGCTGACCCAGTCGACCAAATCTCGCTACACCGCATCATGCGAGGCAGCTCCTAACAAATGGCATTGCTGGCACTGTTCGGAATTTGCAAAGGCCGCACATACGTCGTATTTTCGCGTCAAGTGCAGACGTACACAAAGACTGAACAAGTTCGATTAAATACACTGAAATGGATGAAGAAGTGTCAGAGGTAAGTAATTTTACGTAGCAGATGTCTGAAAAGCTATTTTCCTTGAGAAAACGTTTGATACTCGGTGTTGCTTCAGAATCGTAGAATAGCACATGCATGTCGATGTTGTGGGTCAGACCCATTACATCTGAATGCATTTGGACACGTTATACTAAAATAAATTCTTTTTGTCCTATCCCCCACGATGCATCTCCCAATCAGACTTTCATTTAATAACGAAATAATGGTTACAGAAGCTAGTAAATCATGAATTTGGAAGATGTCTGATCCGATCCGCCATCATTCGTGAATATTAACTTCTTGCCTGTTCAAGCTGGTCTACAGTAGTTGGCGATAAGTGAGTCATATTCCGTTAGACTTGCATGTTTATAAATTAGTTTTTGCAAGAATATTTTTTCTTAAATTTTGTTTCGGTCGAACTGCTTTCAGTGCTTATGCACCAGCTGAGAAATTATATACACATAATTTACAATCTCTTTTCCAATGATTATTAATACAACTGCAAGTATTTATAGAACATAGCATGGATAATCTACAACAGGGATAGATAGGTCTCTTGCTTGCTTTCTTTACCATTTGTACTAATTAACGTGTGCCTCGTCATGCTCCAGCGCACACAGCTCGTTCCCAGCGCAACTTCAGCTGTATTTATGTTGCATCATAAAAAATATAATTAAAACACAGTTAGCACATATTCATGATGTATAATATAAATTGCCGCTGGTAAAAAACAAATAAACAAACTTATAAGCATATAATGGCGATTCAAAAGTGCAATATTTTATACTTGGACTTACTTCCCTCGAAACGAAGTCCTCGGGAGACCAAACCCAGTCATAGCGGATGGCTGTGCACTCAAGTATAACAACGGCTTCTGATTGGTTGGTTCATTTTTCTGAAATCTGAAGCCTCATTGTGTGTACAGAAAGATGATCTGTTTGATGGGCATTTTAGAAGTAGGGCGAGTCACAAGAAAGTAAGATTCTTTATGGATAACAACTTCTTTTATTGTACTTGATGTATCATTTCAGTGTGGATTCATATACCGTTATTATAGAACAAAAAAAGTCATATACATTAGAAGTTGTTATCCATAAAGAATGTATGTCGAGATGTTGGGTTTGCAAATACATGTTCTCTGAATTTACTTTCGATCCAATCACAAATCATCTCAATAGAGATGGTGAACAACTGTGTAGCTGGAAACAGTCATTCATCCAAGCAGGACTTGAAACTGACAAGAGTTTTCACCAGCTTCTGTCAGATCCAGTCATCCAAGAAAAATGGATGTAGTTTGTTTGCAACCTACAAGTAGGCATAACCAGTCATTTTTTATTAATGGGAATTTTTCAACAAAATTTGGTGTGTTTCTAGAATGAAGTTTCAATAATTACAAAACACTTTGATTTTCATATTAAAAAAATTTATTTACAAGTTCTTAGACTTTCATGACACCCACCCTTAGAAAAAATAATGAACTTTTTTTTTCAGCAATTTATTTTTGGTTTAGGAACATTTTAAAAATATTTCAGCACTTTGACAAAAATATGTTTTAGTATTCTAGTTCTGTATTGGTATCCTGACTATCCATTTTGGTGATGGCAGTCACATATTTACAACATACAGTATGGAAATCCTGCCCCATATAAATAATTTTGTTGCTTTTTTATACAAAGTTGTCATGAGTAATGTCTAAAGGTGAGTAAAACATTATCAAACTAAGCATACATATTCACTGTCATAGTACAACAGGCCTCTCTATCCCAAAAGGGTGACACTAAAATTTTTAAAAAATAATATTTTACAGCTTTTGTAAAGAATATACGTTGGACCTTATAATTTGAAGGTCATATGGTACAAACATATGTAAATGTATTTAGAAGAATATCTAGTGTTCTACCTGTAAAATTTTACGTGGAGCTAGGGCAAGGGATGATTTATCAAAATACACTTTGTTTTTGACAAAAAAATTATTTAAAAAATTATTAGCATTCAAACACCCGTTCCATCAAAAAGTTACCTCAATTCTTTCCAGCCATATACTTGGTAAGGTAATTTTTAAAAATATTTATACACTTCTGAAAAATATTGGTATGCATTGTACTTGTTCAATGACACCATGTCTGTATTTTTTGCAACAAAACTAATATATCTAACACATACAACTATGAAATTTGTACCTGACAGAGTAGTACCCAACTCAGCTGTTTCAACACCATCATAAACATATGGCATGTAGTAATGTAGAAATGACTAGAAAAAGACAATAACTGTATACAAGGCAAGCTTGATGTTAACAAAACTTTGTCAAAATAAGTAACAACCACGTAATACATAAGGACGTCTTGGTCCTTTCTTAAGACAGGAGCAACCACATAAACTTTCAACAGACAACATAGTACCACTAAAAATTGAATAAATAGAGTTTTTCTCCTACAACATAATCCATAAAATATATATCACTGCGTTGAAAACTAAATTTGGCCCCAGTGACAAACAAACCTCAGCTAAGCCCCTTTATATCGTTAACAATATCTCATACATGATGGATTGACACCATATTTGATATTTACTGGTCAGGGTTGAGGTCTGTTTTGGATGTGATCATGTATACTTAAGAAAATACTTTCCAACAAATACAGTTTCAGTTGCAATGATCCTGGGGGCTTATGTATCCACTTTGGCAAAGTTTAATGTACAACGTACGAAGAAATATTGTTATTCCTTGAAATAGTACCTTGTCTTGTTCTTTCAACTCTATTACAAATTATCAATGCATGTATAATTGATAATTTGATGATCTGAAGTTTAAATGCCTCAAAGAAATCCTAACGACAGCATACAGGTCAAGTTGCATGTTAATCATGCACATCTGATGTAACACTAGCCACCAATCTGTGTCATTCTGCAAAACATAAGTAGCCTGGCATTTTCTCTATCTTCTGTTCATTTAGTCAGCCCATGCAACTGAAAATGGAGATGATAAATTTACAACATGAAATGTCGTCATGCGCAACTGTCAAATGCTGCTACCTTGTGTATACAAACAGTCAATCACATTTCAATTCACTCACTGTCAGTAGTATTTCATTTTTGATAACCATGTCAATTTCATAAAAACAAGTATGTCTACTCAGTCAGTGTGCACGTTATTTACTTATACCAAATATGTGTTAAAATTGGATTGATCAGCGGTAATAAATGGCTTCTATTCGTTCATTAGTTCAAGATGTATCATATCGCAAGTATGAAATATGTTGTCACTCACCTATTTCACACCAAAGATGATATATCCACGCTTGTTGACAAATACGATCTCAGCTGGCAGGCTCTGTATGCATCCTTATTCCGGGACCTCTCAACATTAATGGTTGGCCCTGGAACCAGGATGGTTGCTTCATCGCAAGTGAGAGTTACTTCCGTTATAGATTGGGTCATTTCCGTTTTTATTTCGACATCAAGACGTTGTTAAAAAAATACAGCTACTAGTGCAATTTGAAGCTGGGTGATTCCTCTAATTATGAGATTTTTTACAAATGTGCGCTTTGCATAAATATGTTTTTACACTTCGGAAGTTTTTACCTTCACAAAGTCAACATTTGACGTCGCATTTCTCAAATTATGCAAAAAGGTGGGTCTAGCTTTGTTATCCTTCTTTCCATTGGTCCATTTGTATTCAGAGACAGCGTTACAAATGCGCATAGATGCACCCCCATGTTTTCACCCCGTTTTCTGACCATGTTATCTCCCCTGGCTGGATATCGGTACTACACGTCTTTTTGCAAGCAGCAATGTATATTATATGTAATGAATAAGTGATAATTGTGTTTTAATTATGTTTGATTTTTTGGTTGTATTTGACATCTAGAAAATGCACTTTGAGATAATTTTGTTACAGTAATAATTAATTCATATATCTTATTGCATGTGGGGAATGGAATGGACATTAACAAAAAATGTTAACTGAAACTGTCACACATCCCTCAAGAACAGAAAGTGTAAAACTGCCACAAAGCGTTCTAAACACCTTTCCAGTTTTGTCAAATAATATGATCAACAAGAAAGAAAGAAGTTATGGAACTAAAACCCTCACGCATCACAAGCATCAATGTCTAATCAGATCAGATCAGCGATATTTTCACACGTGTCAAATACACCCTAACATTTTGTTTTACTTGCAAACACATTTCACCTGATAGTATATTCCCCTCATAAGAATTAAAGGTGTATGTGAAAGATATTTTTGAAGAAATAGTTGGAAACACTCAAACAACTTCATGTAGCATTTCAATGGGGGATCAGAACAGATCAGCGTTATGTCATATTTTTCACACACCTCGGTTACACCCTAACAATTTTTGTAAGTCATAAAACTATCACTATTACTTGCAAATACCTTTCAACTAATGGTATGTTTCCATTCTAAAAATTATACAAATGTGTGAAAGTAGTTTTTGTCTACATAGTTTAGTCTATCTTCGCGGTGAGTCGAGAATAGAAGCCAGTGACCTATAATATACCAACTTGAAACTTTACTTCAAATCTACTGTCCTAATACGGACACTAATAACAATTATTTGACTTAAACTGAGGTAACAGAGTAGTTAACATATCTTCAACATGTAAAATTTCAGTTGTTAAACACTCAGCGATTTTAATCAGCTTTTGAAATAAACCGGGCTCAATCTATTCTGCTGCCATATTGGCTACACTGGTTATGTAACAACTCGAGGTATACGTTCAGTGACTTTTCGGGGAGTTTCTTCTTCTTGTATATACAGTCTCCCTGAACATCTGTAAGACATGTGCATCAGGATTGATTAAAAGTTGTACTTATATGTTGCTTAACTCATTAAGGCCGAGAGATGCGTATGTGGGGCAAATTAATTAGCTTCTCACAGCGAGAGCAGCGTGTTGGGGGTGATAAAAAGCAACTCCCATTCAGTGAGAGCTGCGTATTGGGGGTTTTAAATTTTAAAGTCGTATTGTACCTATCATTTCAATCAATTTAGCAGTAATGATCAAAGATTAGCTTTTTTTACAATAGAGGTTACTTTCTGTGTTAATCAGAAGAACTATTAATGTGTTTTGATAACAATTGTTTGCAATGCCAGGGGCTTATACTGGCAAATGAACACATGTCTGAGAGAAAGGGGATTATGAGATGTTGTTACAGGAGGTAAGTGTGTGTTACTCGTCATTGGGAGTGAATACTAAGATACTATGTTTGCACATTGATTGAATTAACGGTGACAAGGTTTCAAAACCTTCTTCTAAATTAAATCATTCATTCATTCATTGTAATAGTTCATGTAATGAATCGTAGACATGAATAGCAATACTGTATTACACACATGTTCGTGTAGATTTGAAATAAAGCAAGTTACTAATTTAGACCTATCTCATTTACGACTATTGATTTTTAAAGTTGACAATAATACATAATCGAATATGAAGTGATAACTCTTGCATCTACTCATAATATACATATATAGTACACATACACCATACAAAGGTAACTGCAGCATTTTGTTCAAGCTGTTTCATGTTGATTTGAAATGTGATTTTTGAATGCAATTTACATACGAGGGTTGGCTGAAAAGTTCTCAGTCTGAGTGGTTTTTCCCCACCAGGTAGAGACAGGTGTTTGCCACCAATGAGGACAATCATTTAGTGAATCATAGACACAAGAACTACAAAGGTACTAATAGTTTTATCTCAACTACAGCTCTTTTGGTAAACCTACCCTCTGAAATCATCAGAAATGGACAAAACTGAATACAGGGCAGTCATCAAGTACTTGCAAAAGAAAGGGATGTCCCCAACACAGATACATGCTGACATGGTCTCCACTCTAGGGGATGATGCTTCTTCATTTTCCACAGTGAAGAAGTGGGCTGCAGAATTTAAGCGTGGCAGACATAGCCTTGATGACCCATGCTCAGGAAGGCCTTCAACAGCAACCACTCCAAAAAACTTCACGCAAGTGCTCGATATGTTGATGTATGATCAACGATTGACTACTCGACATATTGCTAGTGTAGTGGGCATCTCTCATAAGAGGGTTGACCATATTTTCACCAACGAATTAGGAATGACTAATGTTTCTGCAAGATAGGTGCCAAAGCTCTTGACAGCAGAACAGAAACGTGTCAGGTTCCAGACGTCCCTTGACAATTTGCGTCGTTTTGAAGCAGATCCCGATGATTTTGTGGCACGATTTGTAACCATGGATGAGACCTGGATACATCACTTTCAACCAGAAACAAAACTACAGTCAAAACAGTGGAAGCATCCTGATTCACCAGCTCCGAAGAAAGCCATGTCTGTTCCTTCAGCTGGAAAGGTGATGGCATCAGTCTTTTGGGATTCCAGGGGTATTCTGCTCATTGATTATCTTGAAAAAGGTCAAACTATCAACGGCAGATACTATGTTGATCTACTGAACCAGTTGCGAGAAGCAATCAAAGCCAAACGACGAGGGATGATCGCTAAAGGTGTCCTCTTCCACCAAGACAGTGCGCCTGTTCACAAATCGGTGGTGGCCATGTCAACAATCCGCGATTGTGGCTTTGAACTCATTGACCATCCTCCTTATTCACCTGATTTGGCTCCTTCTGACTTCCACCTGTTCACCAAAATGAAAAAGGAACTCGCCGTTCGCCATTTTGCAAGTAATGATGACGTCATTTCCGCTGTGACTGATTTTTTTAGGGTAGCTGAAGAAGATTTCTTCCTGACCGGGATTCGGGCCTTGCAGCATCGCTGGCAAAAGTGTGTGAACTTGGAAGGGGACTATGTAGAAAAATAAGACACAAACGTGGACTTTGTAACTTTTTTTCACAGTGAGGCTTAGAACTTTTCAGCCAACCCTCGTAAGTATTGTGTAAGACACGTTTGTATTTGATCTCTGCAATTATCTTCTGCAGTGTAATGATCACGTGTATCAGATCCATCGTCAATAAAAGGAGGATAATATATCAGTTACGGAATTGATGTGTATAATCATTCAATCAGACTACACTAATGAGATATATGAACACCTCTTTCAACCTCAAAATAACAGTCTCTGGCAGAATGCATTTCCAGGTAAAGTTTTGTCCCGTGACTAGTGTAAAACAAACTACTGCGCTGTTATGTCACTGGACAACCTGTTTTGTGGAGTCCATTGTCAATCTTCTGAAATTCGTTTGCTTTCAAAACAAATATAAGTATGCCCATTTGCATAAATATTTGGGGAGATTCAACCGCAAGTGTATCACAATAAATCAGTATCGTGTTTTTTTAATTTTATAATATATGTACTTGAATTGTGATATTTATTTGTAAGAGTGAGCAGATTATATTGAAATGTTCAGCACGCCATTATGTTTGATGTACAAGTAGTGTGCGCAACATGTATATGCAAATAAATACTATCTCTACTCAATGGTTGGATTGGGTTATCCAGGGTGAAAATAATTGGATTGTAGCGCTTTGAGCGCTTTAAAGAAAAATAAACTTGTCAAAGTGCTTGTTAGTCCTACATGTACATTTCAGGCATCCTTACGGTTATTTATGTTCACGATACACAAAGTTTTTCATGATACCTAGAGTTGATAAAACCGAAATCCAGCATATCGATTGGTCAATGATCAAACCAATAGTCAATCTGTATCCAAGCTGTCTAGTGACCAAACGTGCTCTTCAGAAATTTAGCCCACGCCCCATCACCTGTCATTTCCTCTGTGACAGGTATCTCATGATACGACTGGTCATAGATAACAAATCAGCCACTATATTGAGCAGTTGAGATACAAAACATCCCATTCGGGAACTTTGATGACGCCCATCCCATGACCCTTTGTCTTATGTATGTGCAAGGAATAGCATTATACAATATGCATACATATATGACCCCATGTATGATGTCGTGAATATTGTTGTACAGGTAGACAGTTTCTTAACTCAAGCAGTTCAAGAATGTTGCAGAGGTACCTCTGTATGGATCTATCCTGTTTGTCACAAAAGTCTGTCAAGTAAATATACTCTGAAAGCGCATCTTAATTCTGTGCATTTGGTGACAGACATGAGCATCTAACCATTTATAATATACTAATGTTTCACATGGTTCTGAATTATGAAGACATTGAAAATAGAGGGGAAAAGGATAATATGATACTTGGCATCTCTGATTATACTTTTTTCCCATTTTATGATATTCAGCAATGACAAATAGGCTCTATTTTGTATGCACAAATTCAATCATTCCAAAGATTGGAGTAAAATATGGTATGTGTTTACCTTTCATTCTGACGTTAGGTTGTAAACAACTGCAGTTACTGAAAGTACTGTCTAAACTATTCTGTCGTTTCTATTCAATTTGTTGTAGCTGTAACTGCATCGAAAAGATACAAGCTGTATGATTATCATCCTACTGCCAGGATTCCAAGATCAACGCAATCAAGATGGTAAGGTGAGATTCAGTGGATTTCTTTTAATTTGTGAGCTACCTGTATCAACAGTGTCACATATAGACACACTATAGAATATCAAGACAGACAGACAGACAGACAGACCAAATTGCAGAATTTGCCACTTTCTAGCAATCCATACTACTCCAGTGATCATTTTCCAGGCTTTTCTATTGCCAACAGTTGGGTGTGAGTGAATGGATGGATGGAATACTACTTAAAACACAGTCTTTCCCATGGAAGACCATTTTTATTGCCCTGGCATGTAATGGCGGGGGATATAGTCGACACCTCGTCGGTCCTTTATTTTGTTTCTGGAGCATAACTCAGAAACCGTTCAATATTTTTGGACCAAACTTGATAGATATAGTAATCTCAGCCTATGGTTGTGTCTTTTGCTATTTACAGATTTTTGGCTTTTATATTTTTTTAGTTTTTCCATGGAACATATGGGTGTTAAGTCTTATGGTAGGGTGGGCTTCGTTTCCGGAGCAGAACTCAAAAACCGTTCAATATTTTTGGTGCCTTTTGCTATGTACAGGTTTTTGTGATTTATTATTTTCTAGGTTTCTATGGAAACGTTTCGGACATAGTCTCAAAATGGAGGGATGGGCTTCGTTTCCGGAGCAGAACTCAAAAACTGTTCAACATTTTTCTGCAAAACTTGGTAGAGATATATCAGTCTGAACCTATAGTGGTGCCTTTTGGTATTTAAAGGTTTTTGTGATTTATTATTTTCTCGGTTTCCATGGAAATGTTTCAGACATAGTCTCAAAAGTGAGAGGTGTGTTTCGTTTCCGGAACAGAACTCAAAAACCATTCAATATTTTTCTGCAAAACTTGGTAGATATATCAGTCAGAAGCTGAAGTGGTGCCTTTTGCAATGTACAGGATTTTGTGCTTCCTTATTTTCTCGGTTTCCATGGAAACGATTAGGACTATGTCTCAGAAGTGAGAGGTGTGTTTCATTTCCGGAGCACATCTCAAAAGGTTCCTTCTATCTGTCAGCAAAACTTGGTAGAGATATGTAGCAGACCCCAACGTGGTGCCTTTTGCTATTTACAGGTTTTTGTGATGTATCATTTTGTGGGTTTCCATGGAAACATTTCGGACTTTGTCTTAAAAGTGAGAGATGTGTTTCATTTCCGGAGCACATCTCAAAAGGTTCCTTATATCTGTCAGCAAAACTTGGTAGAGATATGTAGCAGACCCCAATGTGGTGCCTTTTGCTATTTACAGGTTTTTGTGATGCATCATTTTCTGTGTTTCTGGATTTTTTTACTTAGTCTCAGAAGTGTCAGGTGTGTTTGTAATATCTCAGAAGTGACAGGTGTGTTCCTAATATCTATCAGGAAAACTTTGTAGATATGTGTTGCAGACCCCAAAGAGGTGCCTTTTGCTATTTGCAGATTTTTGTGATTTATCATATTTCCAGTTTCCATGGAAATGATTCTGATTTAGTCTCAAAATGGAGGAATGGGTCTCATTTCCAGAGCACAACTCGAAAACTATTCAACGTCTTTTAACAAAACTTTGCAGGTAGCCTTTTGCTATTTACAAAGTTTTGGCATTTTTGTTTTTCCTGGTCTCCATAGAAACAATTCATACTTAATCTCAAAAAGGAGAGATGGGATTCCATTTCCAGAGCACAACTCAAAAACCATTTGATATCTTTCAACAGATCTTGGCAGGTGTATGAGACAGATCTTGGAGTGGTGCCTTTTGCTGTTTACTGATATATGGCATTTATGTTTTTCATGATTTCCATGGAAACGAATCAAACTTAGTCTTAAAAAACCTCAAGTAGCTGTCAGATGATTTGTCCTTTTAAATATATGGCTGCCGAGGGAATATGTCATCTTTTGATGACTATTGTTCATTTGATGATATAGTATTCTTCTGTATATGTTATTTACCACATTTGGTCTTTTTGTTGTAAAGTTTTTTTGAGAGCTTGTACGGAGCTTAAGGAATCTATGCAGATAGTGGTGTTTGTTTGGTCAAATGTTGTTTTCAAGGCCTGAACTAAGGCTACGAGTTCTACTGCGAAGATAAAGGAGTTTACTGGGAGATTATTAGTATATGTTTGTTTGAGGATTTTTTCAGGTATGTAGATATAAAAACCAGTATAACCATTTTGGTCTTTATATCCCTCAATATGAATGTGAATCTAATGGATTGTAATTTTGTTGTACGAATTCGTCCTCTGTGAATTTAGTAAGTATATTGTGTTCACTAATTTTTATGTTGGCCAGGATTTTTGGCAGTAATGCCAGAGGAAGCTATTTTGTCATGTGGATTTGTATCATATTCTGTAGTATATAAATCATTTGAGATCTTGGTCCAGTTTCCTCCATTCTACCAATAATGATGATTTACACATATCATTAACTTAATAAATATCAGAAGATATGAGCTAAAATGAGACATGTTACTGAATTACCTCATGACGTGACATATTATGGATATGTGATTTGAGAATACTAAATTATGAAAACACACCCACAGCAATGACACTGTATTGTCCAGTTCAGTATCAGAGGAAGTTTGTTCTCACTGTTTTTGTTTTTTTTCCATTAATTCCACAGTGTCCCTAACCTTCTCCAAATGCATCGCAATATTAATAAGACTGGCTGCCCTGGGCATAAGCAGCCGATTTTCAAGCGACCTGTTGTTGAAGTATAACTATGTTGTACATTATACGCACAAAAAAAAAGGATCGTGAGAAGGTCTCCATGGTAGATATAATACTAATCTATGGATATAAGCACAAATTAATATACATGTGTGGGATTCAAGTTGGCAGGACGGCCAAGTCGGGCTGAACAGAAACTAAACACTTTTGACTGAGACTATGTTGGGAATGGAGAGAGAAAAGCGTGTCAGTTATCTTTACATGTGACATTGGGTAACATCTTAAAAGTGATATTTATTTAGATATAATAGTAGTCACAAATCACAAATCAGGATATGTGAGGTGTTTGTGTAATGTTGTTGAGAATATATAGAAAAGAGAACTTCACTTTGAGCAATGTTTATGCTTCAAATACAAGGTCTTAAGACTCGGTGAAGCCAGAAGTAGATAGATATACTACTAATCTATAGATATAACAGTGTATGAAACCCCTAAAAAAAGCCAGGAAGCCCACAGGGCTGACAGCTAAAAAATGTTGCCCTGTATTAAAAATAGGAAATGGAGATATGTGTTAAAATTAAGTAATTAATAAAGTACTTGTAGTGAGGTAAACCTAAACATGTGCAAAAGCAAATTCAATAAAATCATAACCTGGTGGTCACCGTCACTGTTGATTCATTAAGTATCACTGCCATCAGAATCAGAAAAGCAGAAAAGAATGACATTATTCATAGGCTGAAAGCATTCTCTAGACAGGTCACACTTACTGTTACATAAATGTGTAGGCTGATCTGTGGAAGTTCGTGTTTGATTGGTCATGAACTACATTGCATGCAGACATCATCTAGCTATGTTGTAAACCGTTGTTTGAAATAATTCCCATGGTCAATGACATGGTCAAATATATATACCCTTGGAAAATGTGTTGGCACACAGGGCTGACTATAAAATTAAGTTGTAATCCCGAAATGAAACTTGCAAGCAGCGGGCCGCCGGGCAGACGCTATTTCATACACTGGATATGAACACATTTCAAGATACATGTGTGAGGTTTAAGTTGTTTTTGAGAACCTGCGCCAAGACGGACTGAACGCTTGTGATACAGTGTCTTTGCTGAAAATATGTAGAAAAGAGAACTTCACTTTGAGCAACGTTTATGCTTCAAAGACAATGCCTTGAGACTCTTTAAAGCAGTATGTAGGTAGATATACTACATATCTATAGATATGAACACATTTCAAGATACATGTGTGAGGTTTAAGTTGTGTTTAACAACACTGGCTATGCCGGGCCAAACGGAGACTAAAACTCTTTTCATTTGGACTATGTTGGGAATGGAGAGTAAAAAGGGCTTCACTAATCTATACCACAAAATCAAAAATAAATATAATCAGTAATTTTGTGCTTCTGTGACGTCAGCCAATCATCAACTGACTTGCTGTCAACAGACGAGCTTTCTCTGTGTGTCATGGCTGAACATATCCCTCGTCGCTTCTTAAATCTCTCTAACCACGACTGATTGGCCTTGAAATCTGTATGTCCAAGTCTGATGTCATGTCAGTCTTGGATTTACCGCCTGCATCTACAGCTTGGATGATTTGGTATTTTGTGTCAAGATCTAGAGCTTTACGTTTCCGTGACAAGCCCTTCCATGCTGACTTGAAAGAAAGACATCCAAGATCGCTCTTTATGCCTTGACAGTGTCAACAAGATTCACAAGATTAAATAAATGATAACATTTCACAGGTAAGTTTATTTTATTATCCCCTTGATCCCCTGTGAGGAAGCCTGTTTGTTTTCACAAGCTAATTGGTGACACGTGAGATGACACGTGAGTGGATTCGGATCAGCTGTTCGTTATAAACACGTCAATTAACGCGTGAAATAGCACAGGGGACCCATCAATTTGTTCGTTGTAACAGATAATTCGTACTATCAGTGTTCGGTGTATACGGTAGTTAATTCATAACAACATATAGGAAAGCAGTCGGGACTTCTGAATTTGTTCGTTGTAACCGGCAATTCGTTGTAAGCGTGTACGTTATAAGTGAACTTTACTGTATTAAAATCTGCATTTACCGCAAATTTTCAAAGCTTCCTTCATGCTATCAGTGCAGGTAGACCATCTTGGAATTGTTGACATTGGTTGTTGTGGAAGGGGCAGTCTTGAGATTAAGTGTCCATTCTGTGCAAAGGATGACTTTGTTGACAATAGCATTGTTTATTTAGAGGAAGTTAATGGGTCACTGCAACTTAAAAAGGGACAGTCAGTACTATTACCAGGTGCAAACACAGCTATTTGTAACTAATTATGATTACTGTGACTTTGTTGTTTGGACAAACAATGATGTGTTTGTGGAAAGAATTACACCTTGTCTGGCTTTCTGGAAACCAGTAGCTGAACATGCAATGCAGTTTTTCACATCTGTAATTCTACCAGAGATTGTTGCACGACACTTCTTGAACACCAGTGACAGGGTTGCTCCAGAAAATGTTGATAAGGAAATGTTTTGTACATGCCAAAAGCCAGAAGATGGGAGGAAATATGTTGGCTGTGATGGGAAAGAATGTACCTTGAGGTGGTTTCACTTCAAGTGTGTTGGTCTTGTGCGTAAGCCGAAAGGGAAATGGTTTTGTAAAGACTGTTCAACAAGTAACATGGGAAAGAAGCGGAAACGCAACAGTGAAGGGTGATGTACTTAAACATTTTCTCATCAGTGTAAGTTTACATCATGTGCCTCAAGTCTCGCTGACACCAAGCAACTTGTTCTGAGTTCTTAAATGACAAACCACCTCCATATTGAAGTGAACTTACTCAAGTCATATTTTTTTTGGCACTACACCAAGGCTAACATAGAACAATAACAATCACAGATAATGTTTCAGCATGTTCATATAGATTTATTACTATAAATGACAGATTGTACATGAGCAGTAATTCATAGTCATGTGTGTGAAATATTTTCCATTGAATTGTGAACTTGGTATAAGACATCAACAGTTGCTGAGATAATTATTCAGCTGAATTATTGTGTGAAACAAAATATCAGTAGTCTTTTGAACATGATGTGATTTCACTTACCAATAATGTTGTGACCTATGATCTGTCTGAATAATGACAACACATCTTAGTGTTGTTTTTAGCTGACTGTGATTTAGACCAGTAATACACTGTGAAAGCTGTCCCAACTGTAATTCCCAGATGATTTGCTCATTGCTTAACTATGCAGATGAATATGATGAAGTAATTTATTTTCTCTTGCCACACAAGAATCTGCATAGAAAGTGTTATAATGTTATACATCCTAGTTGTAATGACAAATGCCAACGTTTTTTGAAACAAAAAGTTATTTTCCCCGATCACAATGCCAATTACCCGGCAGCATGTAGTAAACATACCTTAATTGGTTAACTGACATTACTTCCTTCTAAGAGGTTGCCAGCAACCTAAAGTCTGCAATTACCAAACATCACACCAATTCTGACCAGTGTGCATTTTGATAAATGATATTTTACAGGGCTGTAGAAGTATGACGTGGGCAAGTGGTATTTTGAATTAACTAGCCATCCTTGCCAGTAACTTTTCACAATTAATTCTCACTGAACACATCTATGATCATTAATGATGAAAGTATCATTTGTTATCTTGCTAATAATTCATGTGCCACATTGATCATGGTGTTGTTAGAAACATATTAATTACTGAAACTGCTGTCAAAGACAATGACAGTTTTACTCAACATGGAGGCCAAATGGCCTAAAGTACATTTAATATAGACATATACAGTGAGTGCACAGTACTCAAACTGGCAGGTTTCATTTTCGGAACATACATAGAGAGTGTGTTTCTCATCAGCTGATGCCAACTACCAATAATATTTAGCATGTGTTATGTTAACATGATAGAAGGATGAAATAATCTTGCGGCTTTCAGAGTAATAGGGAGAAATAAGCAAAAACTGATACTCATCCGTGACCTATATAGCTGCAGTAACTGGCACTTAGTGCATACTAACATTCTTCTTTCAGCAGGTTTAACGAACTGATTCAGTTGAATATTTAACTTATGTGAAAGACAATGAAACTTACATAGACTTCTCACATACATGAAAATGCTGTCATCTGTATCAGATGCAAAATACAATGTGGTTAAAATTGCTTTTGAACATGTCGAGGTGGGTGCATTCCTGAGATGTCAAAGTTAAACACATGACCTGTCATTTATGTCTTGTTCTTTTGTAAGTCTAACAAAATATTAGTAACCTTCACTCAAATGGAACAACTGATGGACACATGTTGGTAAGTGCACAGCAAACATGGACTATCTTGTCAAGAAAAGGATCAGTTTCATTATTCTTTGTCATCAGGTAATCAGTTGGAATAGTGCTGCTGAGTATCATGTATTTTGACGGACATTACCAATAACTCTTTCTACATGAATTCTTACGTTGGCAATTTTTCTTGTTTCCTCTACTTCAGTCCCACTTAACTGTGGTTTACCTTGTGTAAATGCTGGAATCCTTAACTCCGCCCCTACAGAACCAATAATTTCTTGTATATCAAAGCCTCTATCTGCTAATACTATATCACCATGGAGAAGATGGTTTGTAAAATCACTGTTATTTGTTAAATACTTATCACTAGCACGACCTCCCCATCCCTCAGAAATGAAACTAACAGAACCTTGGGGAGTGATGCCAATGAGATATTTTACAGTATTGTGATGCATGTACGTTGACCATGTCTGGGTTCTAGCAGTCAAATTGGATGGTCTGTCAATCAATATCTCAAAACAGTCTATAATAACAGACACTCTGAATACCATTGTTTTCCTTAAATCCTCTGTATCTGCCCAGAGCACAAGTTGTTTCAAGTTTATGTACAAGACATCCATAACCTGATTAAATGTCCTAGAAATAGTAGCTTTGCTGACACCAAACCTGTAACTTAGGTCAAGAGTGGGTAAATTCAATCTGAGTCTCATTAAGGTAATAATTGACTTTTGAATGTGAAGACTGACAAATTCCATATGATACTAGATTGAACAATGCAGTTAGTGTTACAAAAGAAGGCAGACCAGTGTAATATCGTATTTTATCATCATCGCCCTCAAAGTCATCAGTATTTTTTGCTTTCATTTTATGAACTATTTTCTTAAGTAGATCATTCTCATGCTTTAAAGATTCATTTCCTGATTTAAGACTGTTCAGTTCTATTTTGCATCTTTCTAGTTCCTTTTCAAGTGTTAGATCATGGTCCTGATCTACTGGTTCAGTCTTGGATTCTGTCTCACAATGTTCCTCTTCAAGATGAAACCTCAGGTTCCGGAGTCTAGATGCTTCCTTGCGCTCCTAAGTGACAAAGGACATAGTTCTTTAGCTAATTACACTGTAGCTAACTCGCACTCCTGTAGCAAGTGCATTGAAAACAGTGATACAAATTAACTCTTGGAAATCAAGAGGTCCCATAAATACACCTTATGTATATGATGTAAATATTTTGAGATTGATGAGAATATCTGTTACATACTACAGCTAAATCAGTTAACCTTATTTTCAAATTCCTCAATTTTACTTCCTTAGTGTGTTCCTTGATAAATCAGAACTGCCCAAATGAACAGAAAGACAGAAACATTTCCTTTAAATGTCACAAATAGTTATAAATGAACTATACATAAACAGAAGAAACCTTGTTGTCATTGTCACCCTTGCCATAACCAAGTTTCAAAGTTGGTATCCAGTCGGGATGGGTGTCCTGACACAAGGCCGAAGGAGAACCTGGAGAGGATTATAAATTTTCATTATCATCACCAGGATAATATACAATTGGACGCATGTACAGTTCAGGCATGTCCCCTACTTCAACACTGTTTTAAACAAAAATCAGCTACAACCTTTTGCCCTGATGGGCTGATATGTGCACAGATAACCTAGGGGTCCATTCAGTGAAGTAACGTTTACAACTTTTAAACACTGCAATACCTTAGTGACTCACAATCACCTTAGTGCTAAAGGGGCACTGATGCGGAGCGAATAATGCTTCTCGCTAACGGCCTAATTACGAAAGCAGACCGGAGATTGTTCAGCGCCCACTCCTTCGACCGTGACGGACAAAGGAACTGGGCTCCTGTCCATATTAGCAGAATTTCTTCACCTAAACAGTCAGGAGGCCGGATGCCCATCACATGCCATTTGTTTAAAATATCCATGATATTCCTTGTCTGATCGTAACCAAATATCCCAGCAGTGTAGTTCTTTTCGGATGCTTGGATGGTATACTTACTGATCCAATTTGATCCTATTTCTGTGTTTTTAACCTCGATATTTAATCATGTTACATGCAAATATGATGTCTACAGGCACGTAGCAAGCCATTTGTTTCAGTACGGAAGATTGCAAAGCTTTATATTTAGGTAGTTTTGAGTGTTGGTTGAGCTGTGATAGCAAATAGCATACGTAAATTTTGGTAGCTATAGTAGCTACAATGGTTTATTATTTATGATAATAAAACACACAGTTGATTTATTTGAATTCGTAAACAGAAAAAAACGACGACTTTGCCTTTGGTAGAGAAATCTGAAAATTGTCTTACGTAAAAAAATCCTTATTTCACCTATTTACCCACGTACACAGCAAATGCCTGTATGTATACCTTATGTAACGAAATTCCGTTGGTATCCTCAAAACAGTTTCGGCCCATAAGTGTTTTCAGGCTGCATGCGACACAGAGATTACATCTTCCTTGCTGTAACTCGCGTTTGATGGTGTAAACCTACACGTGTTATTTGCCATCATTCTCTTGATGGTCAATTCATGAATTTATAACAGGTATAATTAGTATTAACACCACTTCGGTTACTCAACAAAGGTTCCCATTTGGCATTTCTCCTGTCTGGAGTAAATACTCAACATTATAAATTAAGGTCTGTAATGGCAAATGTATTGTATGTTATGTAATATGTGCATGTAAGTGATGCAAGAGGGTTTATCAACTGAGTTACAAAAACAAACATCGATCAAAGGATTAACCGATAACACACTGATTGTTTAATTACTTTTATCTTCTAGCGGATTTGTCAAAAGGCAGTGTGTGTACATGACTACACCCTGTCGTAAAGTGTGAGTGCAAAAACAACATCCTCCCTTCAAAGAATTAACCACCCTTGCGTTGATTGACTGATTGCTCAATATTGGTTAACTAAATTACTTAGAATAGTGGACATCATACAATTAGTTGCCAGGTGTGCTATCTTGGGAGACCAATGAGAGGTTTATCTAGTTTTCACCAACGAAAGACGTGAAACTTTTTCGCAAATGAGACAGTTGTAAGACACGCGACACAGAGCAGGATTATTTACCAGCTGCAGATGAATGGAATACGATTTCTTTTACGTGGATATTGATGGGTACATTCCTGAACAAGGTAGTAGCCTGACATTGTTGCTATAAAATTAGTCTGTTTTACATTCATTATTTGCATTTTGTTTTAATTTATTTGTTGTAGCATTCAGCAGAATCTGTATGACAGAAAACACACACTAGATCGCGTATGTGTGTGAAATAGGATCCACATTGGCTATAGAAATTTACTATGAGTATAAGCAAATCGTGTGTTCTTTTATTAATTTTCAGAATCATACAAATATGACAATAAACTAATTAGGGATATGAGACAAAATATAGAGATGTACATTGGCTTCGTTATTTTTCCGTCCTAATAGTTTTTTACCATTTCTACCACTGGCAGATGATTAACCTTCAAAGTGTTTCATTTGTTTTCATAATACATTTGTAATGAAGTACAAATGACTTCACCTCAGTTGATCTGTCTATAATTAAACTATCAATTGCGCTTACGGACTGCGCAGCAGAGGTCACGAACCAGTCGCGAATTCTGGGATATCATCCGGGTACTCACGGGAGAAAAACAATAACAAAAGTTTACACCAGTCCACGGAAATTGCTCCGCATCAGTGCCCCTTTAGTGCTTTGTGAAAGGTATCCTGGGCTATTACAAATATTGTCGCCTTAATATCATAGTGCGAAGCGGGTTAAAATTCGATGATTCATGTTGAAGGAGAAACGAATAAATTCATCACGCCGACGCTTTTTAGGAGAGAGGGATAATTCATTCTATCGGTGTCACATTACTGACAGAGTAACGAATTTGATTTTTAAAACAACCGAGGTTTCGTATTATGCAGAGTTATCGGCCATACACATTGAACTTACCACCAACAAAATGATCGCTGTACACACGCATGTATCTGGTATCCTTGAATGCAAAGTCCTCCCGATTGACAAACGGCGCCGTTTCGGACTGAGATCCCTTGTTTTTTCATCACTATTACCTATAATGGCCGGGAATCTAAAAAATCTCTTCTTGTCTCGGTTCGCATGACTGCTACACACCGCGCACGAAACGGGCATATTGGCAGCACAGGGGCTTGTAACGCAGAAAACTGCCGTCAAGGTATATATTGTCCCGAATGGGGTATTACTACTACCTTTTATATAGTAGTAATACCCCATTCGGGACAACATATACCTTGACGGCAGTTTCCAGCGTTACAAGCCCCTGTGATTGGCAGCTGGTCGAATACGGCACTTGTTTACGGTTCCACTACACTATATCAGTATCACTTGCTGCCCGAGCGAGGACAACTCAAACGGACAGAGGCCTGTGACAGCTGTGATTGGATGAAATAATGTAAGATGTGTATGTGTTTTAAAAGCACATCCACCCTGTTATTAAAACTGACCACAATTTTAAGTATATAGTACTGTCATTTTTATCACCATGGGTTATGCTTATGTGTGTACATATATTTTGAAGTAGGTGGCATTCGGTGCGGAGCTGGGGGTTGATGTGTTCCGCTTCCTGTGCTTGGCAAATGTGCCGGACAAGTTGGCCACAACTTGTGTTTTATTGTAGCTTAGAGGCCAGACTGTGCCCATGTGTACATGGAATGGCTGTTGATAGCCTGGATATTTTTTAAAAAAATATAAGGTTACTATACACAGCAAAAATAAGCTGGTTTCCGGAACACTGAAACCGAGAAGAAACGTCATGGAAACCAACATTTCCAGTTGGTTTCCAGGGAGTTTCCTATAGTTTCATTGTGGTTTCCATGCAACTGAAACTGCACCATTTCCAAAACAACTTGGGATCAAGTGACAAAATGGCGGCAACTGTGCGTAGGGGCATTGTGGGTAATAAGAAATACCTGATCCTTTTTCGATTGGCAGGCACGATATCCTTCTCTGACCCAATTTGGATGTGATTTTAAGACAAAGACTGAAAACGACCACTTCAGTACATAAAACTGTTGCTTTTATAAAATGTCACGAGTTCGCGTGGCCATGGATTACCGGTTCATTTTGTCTGTCAACACCTGACTCAGGTAAGTTCTATTGTTTTTACAGCTAGCTAATTTTGATAATAGGAGCCTGTTAAGTGGGGACTGCCCCAATGAAGCCGACACACGAACCCCGACACACTAATGACCTGACACTGATTAGTTGTCAAGTATTTGAACTCAGTGTCAAAGTATGCCAACTATAAATGCTTTTAAGGCCAGACACGGCACCTTAAATTGACATTTTTGCTTCAATCTATCAAAATCGAGATTTTGATATTTTTCATTTATTCAACACATGTACTTCGCGATACAACATGCTGTTTTCGATATAATGTCTTTAAATTTGACATAAACTCCTAAAAACATCATCATATCTGTGGAAATAGTTAAATATGTGTGTAATCAAACTCTGAAAACACTGATCTTTCACCCGTAACCACGCCCCTCTAGCGTAAACGAACCCATTCATGTTATACATCGCTAGAAAGCTGATCGTTTCCGCCATGTTGCTGGTCAAAAACATTCTAAAAATAGACATTCCACGTGAGGATATCTTCACTTTCCCGCGACAGGTATTCTGTACGAAAACATCCTTATAAGGCAAAGTATCCCACAGTGCAGCATTCGGCAAGGCGAAATGTCCCACAATGCACCATTCGGCAATCCTCGTTACTTCCTTATATGGCAAAACGTATCCCACAATGCACCATTCGGCAAATCAACAAAACTTCGCCCTTTCCCGGTAGCATTCAAAATGGCGTCTGCTTAGCGAAAATATTGACCGAGAAACGTCGTATTTGAGATATTCTTGACTAACGGTTGTTGTATTCTGTAAAAATGAGATTAACAAAGTCAAAGCACGGCTACGTGAAGAATACGAGGCGCAGTTGCTGCAGACATGCTTCAAATACAGTGTCAGTGGTTGACCGCGCGATCAAGCTTGTGTTAGATTCTGACAGCTTTGACATTTTCGATGTATTGGAAACATGTAGGGACCACGCCTTTGAGGAAAATATTCCACAGGAGCCTTTGAAGGTAAGAATGGATATTCACGTATAAAACTTTCAAAATTTAAATCTTTTGAAAACCTTCGATCTCATTTCTGTGACAATGTATGTCAAACTGATCGATCATACCAATGGGTGCGAAGGGACCGAGTTTGTGTTGAGGCAACTAAGTAATTTTTGTAATGTGAACTGGATTTTAATTTTTTTTCATTTTATTTTTTTTTGTATATGAATTGTTTCATGTATTTGGAATACATCCCTTCAGTAAAGTGAGATTTTAAATGTGTTTGTCTGGTGGCAAAGTAGAAAAAACCATGACCAAACTTATTTCCTCATTTTCTCCATATACGTCATTAGCGATCTTAGTGCACATAGTTCTCGGTTGTTAATCACCCAATTTGAATGAAATTTTGTGTACATATAGGCAGTTGATTACTTTATGCAATAACAGAGAGACTTTTTAAATTTTCTTCCCCGATTTCTTTTTAAAAAATAAAATATGAGTAAAAAATCAACTCCAAAAAGTGATGTTTTTAAAACAAAATTTTAAATAACATAACAGTCTTTTTTAAATATTTTCTCTCTGTCATTGCACCCTACACAAAGCTATGATGTAAAGTTGAAATTGTTTAGATATCTTTACTAGTTTTAGAGAAAAATTTTCACTAAGTTTCATCATTTTTCAGGCTTTCGGCGGCCATCTTGGACGTTTCCATGGCAACCAGTGGCATCATCACCTGGAAAAGACTCTTTATCAATTGTTAACATGTATACCTCTAAGTTGAAACTAATTAAACCTAAGAAATACTTCATAAGCATTTTGTCATATTTGAGGTGCAGTGTCTGGCCTTAACGCTAAACTTTACGCACTGCCTCAGTTTATTGTATAATTCACGTATATTCCGCATAAATATCATCATGTAAGCACCGAACTGACAATTGTTTTAATGACTTATACTAATCTTCCTAAATGCTTATACTCTTTCACATTCCCAGGAGTTGGCAGTCTATAGCCTGTTTTTTTTTATATATTGCATCATTTACCTTTTAATTATTAATATATATCTGAACTATTGCTATTGCTAAAGTGGCTTTAATTTTATTTATTTTTATACAATATATTTACTGAAAGGAATACAAGCCCGTACACAACTCAATGATCCAATAAGTTATAATTAATATATAATAAAAGTTTGAGCAATGTTTCTGTGCAGAGTCAACTCACCTTTTATTCTTATATATAGATATCACTGTTTTATTATTTCTTTTCAGATAAAGAAAGCGTCTGATCCTCAATTTGACAAAGCAGACAACCGAAACCTGGACTTGCCCCATTCATCCCAATCTAGAGAAACGGAACTAAGTGTGCCTAAAGCACATAGCTGGGCAAAGTCCATTTATAGCCATTCGTCCTTTCACCATTTGCATGTTTAGTACGGTTATTGTGAAGTTTGTGTGCATGGTAGTTGGAATATGATGCTTCATTACATTACGAATAAACAAGAATGTGAAGGAAAAAAGTGTATAGTTTGTTCTTGTATCATCAGTTTGAATCCACATTTAATATTGTGATATCCACAGACTGATGCGTCAACAATTTACTTTTGTTGTCTTGTTCATCTAAGCAATGATACGAATCTACTATTCCTTCCCCAGGCACATTCAGATTGACTTATAACACCTCGTGAAAGCTAAGTTTCAGTCAGGAATGGAAACCATCACATGACCATAGCTTCGTGTCAGTTTCCATCACCGGAGCTTAGAGTATCCATTATGGATTCTATTTGGAAACTAGGTCACCCAGTTTTACTGAATGGATACCAACTGGATGTCAGGATGGTAAACAATTACACATTTTTTTTACTTAGTTCAAAACAGCGCAATGGAAACCAACATGAAACTACATTTTCTACTTTTATGTTGGTTTCCATTTAGTGAGATCTGAGAGTTGCAAATTCCAGGTATGGAAACCAACAAGAAACCCCCGAACTTAGTTTCATTTTGGTTTCCATTTACAGAAATACCAAAATCGCATTTCCAAAATGGAATCTAGTTGGAAACTCAGTTAGTGAGTTTCAGGGAATGGAAACCAACTGGATTCCGCAATTACCCACATTACGGATGGTCATTTTTGCAGTGATAGAAGTCCATGGAAAAACATTTGGTGTTGTGTAACCTGTATTACGTTTCGCGCTTGCAAGGTTGACAACCAACATGGCGGCCGCGCACTGCATCATGGGTACTGAAACCGCTCTGGCGTATACTGATGTCACTTATTCTCGCGGTACTTACGAATATCAGCTGAAAAAATAATATAAACAGTTCTTTTCGTATGTATGCTTGTTGTTTTTAAATGAAGAGATTCCCCCTCTAACATCTGCATCTATCAACTGCTTGATCCATCAAGTGAATTACCTCACTTGAGCTCAATGAAAAACATTCGTTGTTTTCACATTAATTTCAGACTCGCTGTGCGCATGCGCAGAGCGTGTAAAAATATCAACTGGTCAATTCCTCTTTGGACGTACGTTTACCGATAAGTTGAGATGTTGATACCGGTGTCACAAGGACGACGCTGCCACTGGTCACACTGGATAGCACGTTGTCTCGCCGCTGACTTTTCCTCCTGTTTTCGCGGTATAACGAGAAAGTAACGTTATTTAGGTGTAAGGAAGGGGAAACTTATCGGGAACGGCGGGGGAAAGTTACGATTTTTCCAAGTTGGTTAAAACTCACAAATATTCGTTACGTTTCAAAATTTTGATAATTCACAGACTTGGGTTACTCCCTAGTTACTGGTCAACGATGTAAACAACCGCTAAGTATCACGCATCGGCTACCTCGGCAGAAAATGTGTTTACCGTGAGAAAAGGAAACCCGCGAGAATAGGAGACGGCCCTATATACTAGTATTTGGCCCACCTCGGCCCGGACCGACTTTTTGGCCATCCCGTCTCTTCAACCGGGTCCAGGGGTTTAGTGAGTTTGGCTAGTATTGGAAAGCTGAAGAGAACTCATGATATTAATATCAATGGATCCGCCCCTGTTGTAGGAATGTTATGGAGTCCTTGGCACGTAGCTGTTGGCGTAGAGCTTTCAGATTTTATTACTCGCCCGTTGAAGATACTGCAATGTAATATTTCCACTTCAATATTACACTAGTGTAATACCGCTTGACGCATGACGTCAAAATGGTTCAAAGTTGTGACGTCACAATGCTAATGTTGATGTCGCGATTTTACTAGACCTTGCTTGACTTGAAAGCTGTGTGTCCTCACACTGTAGGCAATTTCGCGGCAGTTTCTGTCAATTTATGTTGGCGAGTAATAAACAGAATACTGAACTCGCTTCATTTTTATTAAACTCGTTAAAGATTTAGTATCAAACTCGCTTTCGCTCGTTTGATACCAAATTTAATAAAAATGGTATTACACGGAAAGTCGTTTAGTATCCTCTATTTACTGCAGCCCGAGCCACATACAACCGACTGTAGACAACGCGCAGGAGTTACCTCCCTTGTACCCTCGCTCTAGTTCCTGTTTACGGAATTTTCCGAATACCTCATTCAACCTTCAATTTTCACGCTGCGTTGATCAAGGTTAAATATAGCTGTCAGGTAATTGCCCACTTCCCTTTATCATGGCACAGCCGAAAGTATACGTAACACGAAGAGTGCCAGCTGAAGGTTTGGAGCTATTGAAAAAAAGCTGCAACGTCTTCGTGTGGGACAGCGACGATGTTGTACCTAGGGCTACTCTCCTCGAAAAGGTCGCCGGCATGGACGGACTGTTCTGCACCATCAGTGACATAATCGACAAGGACGTCCTAGAGGCTGCAGGTAACTCGAAGTCTCTCTCCGTATGACCAAATGTGTGTGTTTTTCACCTGTCATCAGTTCCGATTTAAATTATGCTCGATGTAAGACAAAAGTAACTGGTGAAATCAAGAGTTACCTCCCTTCCCTTATCGATCAGGTTTGGGTTGCGTTTTGTTAAAGGAAACTAAAACAGTTGTTATGGTCACTGGCGGGTCCGGAGGGAATCATGATTGCAGACAATTGCATTGCGCTGTTATGTGCATACCACCCCAAGCCACCATTTAAAAAGAAATACTCAATCCGCTTCTCATTGTCGATACATATTCATGATATTCCGACCATTGTTCATATAATTGAGTATAATTATGAAATAATCATTCTTCATAATAAATAAGAGAATAATGTAGGTATAGTCAATTAATTATACGGTTGTAATTCATGTTTCATTTTAAAACAGTTGAGACAAGCCGTCAAGCGGGATGAGCTATTACGAAATTACCGTAAATCGCCTTTTATAATGCATGTCGGGGTGACTATTATTTGACGTTAAATGCTCACTGTACACAAACTATTCTGTATGTACATCGTTGTGGTCAATTTCAGTGGTCAGAGTTGTTATAAAATGTGCTCGGTGTTGAACTGTCTCAGTTTCCTTGGTCCGATTGATTGTGATTATCACACAGGAGTTCGTCACGTAGTGATGTGTGATGGAATACTCTCGGTGAGAAAGTAGGGCAAGTCCCTCGTGGTGTACACCAGTAGTGTAATATTACTCCTTTTATATCCTTCATGAACACATGATGAAGACATGATTAATAACAGACAGTCACTTTTTATGGAATTGCAGGTAGAATGTGAATGACATCCATCCTAAAATTAATGTACAGAGTAAGTGACTACCCCCATCCCACGCTTGTCCTGTCCAAAATGTACAAAATCAATGACCCCCACCCCCAATACGGAATCACTATTCACAGCATTATGTGCTGTAAGTTTTGAAATGTGTAAAACGGATAATTACTGGGTGTATTAAATTTCCAAAATAACAAGTAAATAATCACTGATAATAGGGTTCCACGAAACCACTAATGGTTTCGGAAATGGAAACGTTGCCGACAAACCTGAGTCCTCACAAAATACTGTTTATCCCAGTCAGCGAAGCCACCATGTTGTGAGAAATCTGTCATCGACGTCATAAGTCATCATTGCTGTACATATTAGTCAATTTCTTTGAGGTGAAGGTCGGTTGAACGAATATTAGTAAACACAGCAGCCCTATCCTTCCGATTACACTTTCAATATCATGATGTATATTTTGTGTATCGTCGTGAAACTAATGCCAGTAACTACATTTACCCTTGTATTCTTTGAAAGGTTTTGATTGTTTGAATACTATTTACATAGGAAATTGTCACATGTAGTGTAGTATGCCATATTGTCAGCCTTTACACAAGTGTTAGAAGATCATGTATACAGGTGGCCATTACTGCAGTATGTGCTTTAGTTCCAGTGATGTACAATATTCAATACATTGGGACTAGGTCAATAACAAGGGATTTAATTCAAACTTACATGTAAAACTGATACTATTAATGAAAATATTTTGTACATTTTATGAAATGTATAGGCACACTTATTTAAAGGAATTGTCTTGCTCATTATGGCGTAGAAAAAAATATGAATATTGATTAGTCCGGTGTGCGTTTGTCAGAAACGGTTTATGGTTCATTATCAATGTTTTCGATAATATAATCAATTCAAATTTGACTAAATCATATTGTGATGACAGGATATCGAACTCAATATTTATACGGAAATTGTTTAAAATATGTCTTTACTTTAAGAAATGTTACATTCTTATTCTAACTACATATTCAAACGATCTTATTGCACCTTTCATTGCTTACGTATGAAGAGAAACAGTCACATAATCATAAACATAGAAAATTTATGTCCTAACTAAATATTCAGGTGCTGTGAAATATTTTTCATTTACGTCAAATTGATGCCAAACGAGTTCGCGTGTCGCTCACAATAAGATGCATACTGAAATCGTCGAAAATGTTGATCAGGACACTATTTCAAAGGCAAAATCGTTCATTTTATGGTTTGTCGAAAGATTATTGAATTCCGACATGGAGTCAGAGGGTTTTTTATACAATCAATCGACATTTGGTGAGCTGTTCTAATTAGCAAAACAATGTCTTTTCTAACCCCACAAAATGTACAAAACATGCCGTGGTGCATTACTTATCGTAATTTCATTACATTTGAAAAATACGGCTGATACTCCCTTAATAATGATGTATAATTAGTCAGATTACATTTACACAAAGATGACAATGTGGGAATCTATAAGAACTAACTTACCTATTGGATAGGGCCATCCAAATCGCTATTACTTGCTTTCCCATGTTGTGTACATTGGCATCTATTCTTAAAAACTGTGAAACTACCTAAATGTATCCGCTCATCCTGGGAACTTTGTATTGGAACAGTTTCGTTCACCGTAAACAAAACATAACGTAAATACAGTGTCCATATACAGAATAAATTCTTTCCATGTGATTCGAAGAAAACTGACCTAATGTTAAGCATACCAGAGTTATGCCTACTTATCTTTTACATGCCCATGACTTCTCCGTCGACGTTTGATGCCACAGAGGAAAATGCACTTTTGACTTCCATTGCTGGCCATTTTTAATGTTGAGCATATAACGTTGTGCATCAGCACATAAATACATTTCATATACACTTTCATATACTTTCAGACACCAGGCTGCATTTTCTTCGCTCACATTTTCCGTAAAGATGACAAATCAATAAGTCATAACAGTGATTTTGTCGATGCACTGTGAAAAGCGGAAAAATGGACTGTTTTTAACGTATAACAGAATCATGGACAACGTTTACCAGTGTCTATTTCTTAAACCGCTGAGACAGTCGCACATATATTTATGCCAACGGATAGGAAATTTTATATTCTACATTTCTGTGTGATTTTATAGCCGCACACAGATTCAGAACCACGCGAACGCAATTCTCTCACAAGAATCACTCAAACCTTATGAAAATGTGTGTCTGAAAAAAATGTCAGCGCCCATGTGGTTAACAGGTAAACCATATGTCAGAGATACCTATGACTCGTGATGTGAGTTTTGTGGTAATATCAGTCTATTTCTATTTCCTATGGAACGTTTTGGTCTTTGTTTCCGGAGCAGAACTAAAAAACCGTTCAGTATTTTTCTACAGAACTACAGGATATATCAGTCAGAACTATAAGTGGTGCCTTTTGCTATTTACAGGTTTTTGGTGATTTATCATTTTCCGGGTTTCCATGGAAACGATTCGAACATAGTCTCAAGAGGGAGGGATGGGCTTTTTTAGCGCCATTTTAAACTGTGGTATGGTGGGAAAGCACGAACAGTTACACGCGCGTGCACGCACACGCACGCACACACGCATGGACACGCATACACGTAATTGCTTGTCGCTAAAATGCAGTAATTGTGAACGCGACATTGAGCCCCACGTCACCTTAGAACCTTCAGAGCAAAGTGTACTTAACCTTGGCTCAAATATCATGATCCTTGTATAAAATGCGTCTCTTCCATACACACTGGGTACATTGAGCCTACTGGCACCGACGTCTCAATTGAACTGATATGTCTTTGTTTAATAATCGCTAAGTTAACACCCATTACATCTCACCTTAAGACGAGGACATATGTCTGCTTGTTTACTTTATCTACCACTGTGTAAACGATGAGATATGTTGAAGGGGTCTTTTTGGAACAAGTAACGGTTCAGGTTTAAAATACGTTCAAAAGTATGATGTCGGCCTTGGGGGTGTAGGTGTGTGTGGCGATGTTACTGCTCAGGTGATTATTACTCCATCATGATAGTATTAACGTCAATATTTCTGTTATTATCAACGTGGATAACCGTGGCTTTAGGAAAATAGTTAATCATTTTCTTTGCTTGTCGCTCTGTGAAATTGGTTGTGTATAATTTCTTGAGTCACTTAGTCAAGCACACTCACGCACACACTAAAACAACAAACGCTGAAACAGAACGCACCCCCTTCCCACAAAAAAAACTAACCAAATAAAACAAAATAACAACAAAAACAAACATAATACCAAACCACTGTCATCTCGATTCGAATAACCGCTGAAATATCATTGATGTTTTCTGATAATATTTTCTGGTAATATTTCACAGAACATGTTAGGCATATGGAAATAGTTTTTGTCGTCACTCGTGCCTCACTATGTATAACGTTAATAAGAATACCATCCCCCAAAATGGATCTCATTTGTATGGTTGTGTAAATCGTTAGTAAACCGCTGAAATATCAGCGATGACACCAAGTGTTTGTCAAATATGGTGAGTATGACTTGCCCTAGATCAGAATTTAGTACTATGGTTGTGAAGTCATTCCTTCAGTTTGCCGAAGCCATAGGTTCGAATCCCCACATGGATTTAACATGTGAAGCCCATATCTGGTGTCCCCAGACGTATTACTGAGCTAACACCCATTACATTTTACAACATATGTGCGTGGCTGGTGGGTGACAGAAAGTTACCCCGCATCTCCACTGTGGCTGCAGTGTTGCTTTGCCATTTGTACATGAATAAACCTCGACCCGTTTGGGGAAGTAAATTGTTCTTTATTCTGAGCGAGTGTTACATTGAGCTCACGACCAACACCAACACTGGAGCCACTTCCCTTCCACATAAGAAAACATACCATAAGGTGAAAAAAACCCTGTGTATTCCACAAGGCAATACATACCACGGGTTGACATAACCGGTACATTATCCACAGTTCAAGATACACATAGTGCACAGGTATCAGACCATTTCGTGAGTAGCTACTTTCAACCCATACGAACCCTTGTCTGTAGATATGCTGCAACATAATACGCAAGGTTGATGGGTGACTGCTTTTGTCTTTTGTCTGTGTCTATTTTGTATTTCTATACATCCCGATTTACACACACACACACACACACACACACACACACACACACACACACACACACACACACAGAGAGAGAGAGAGAGAGAGAAAAATATATTTAATGTCATAGCATGACTCCCTGCCACACGGGTTTGTAATTGTAATTATCAGTGCCCAAAGGCAGTGTACTACAGGATGGCATAAAGTCTGTCTCACATTCCCTGAGGCAGATTATTTACCAAACTGTCTGGCCGTCCCTGCAATGCTAACTGATTTGTTATGAAGACACGATTTTTACATATTATTGCACAGTCCGTTTGATTTCATTCCAGACCATTGAATTGTTCAATAAAAGAAAATGTAAGTGCAACAAAACCTAATTTTGCAAAGTCACTTGAAATCAAAATATCAGCTCTGATTATTTGACTCACAATTCTGGACACCTAAAAACCATTACAAAAATGAATAATAAGAAAAAGTAAAGTAGATAAAGTACATTATAAATAGTTTAAAACTACAAACAACAGTAACAACAAAAGAGTACATACTTGCAGCCACTTAGGTCTCTGAGCCTAACTATGTGCAGGATTAATTATTGCTAATATTGCATATAACTGAGATGTTAAAGAGCAACAAACAGTTAACTGATTGTGGTTTTAAGCCGTTTTACATGTGTGGGGAATTGAACACTGGTTTTCGGACTGACGAGCCTTCACCTTAACCACAAAGCTGCTTCACTCAGTGTCAAGCAGATGAAAATGGTGAAGGTTGTGCAAGCTGGACTTCATTGTGCAGAGTGTGCTCAGGTTATGAAACTATACTTTGTTTTGGAATTTACAATTCCACCTCACTATTCCGTGAAACGGGATCACGTGAGATGTGCGCCTGCGCATAACCATCAGTTTTGGCCTTGTGCTAGCCACTGTCCTGACGGAATACTTAATTGCTCCAAGAAGAAATTAATTTATCAGCTGGGAAACGTTGAATATTCTCTTTTGCAAAGTACCACAACGCTGTTTGGTACGTTTGGAAACTTTTTCCACAAGTTTCCGTTGGATTTTCACTACTTTGAGGAGGTATTTGACCAAGACGCTCTAGAGGCCAGAGTTCAATATGGCGATATTGACAGGCACTGTTGACTGTCCACCTGCAGATACTGAACTTGTGAAGTCAGTAGAGTTGCTGGGAAAACCCAACCGTAAAAACAGCTTTGCAGTGGTACAAAACGAGGATCTCACTTTGCAATCACATTCAAGGAGCAGGCAACGTGTACGAGAGACCACTTCAACTTTGTCAGTTGAAGCCAGTGAAATGCAATCGGACAGGGCTATCCCGTCAACAACAGCGGGTATCACTACGGCGAACCCTGAGAAACACATGGAACAATTGCTGGGGGCATTGATTGAGATAGCCGAGAGCCGCGATGCGGTCCTATACAGTCAAGACATGACCCTGCATCGCGGCCGAGAACACCACCTTCATAAATCCTATTCAGATTCTAGCAGCAGATTACCCCTCGTATTTTCTTGAGATTTTTTAAATATACTTCCCGTGGGTTTTTGACTGAAAAGTCGATACCGATCTACTCCCAGATAATTTCCCTACACATACACGTAACTGTCATGTTTTTATGATCATACGTTTATATATTAATGGGCATGCTACCCGTAAACTTCGTGTTTCAACGATAGCGAGTTGACATGCTATGCGCATGCGTCAAATTTCTATAGTCTGTATCGGAAGATGTACTTCATTAGTGTTACGCAAAACTCACTCTCGTCTCCTGTTTCGCGCGCTCGTACTTAGGTTACAATCACTCTTATGTATAACGTATTTATCTGTTTTTGTGCCATGATTTATAGCTTTTCTTTGCAGAGAGGTTTCCGTTCACATCCAAACGAAACAGACGTTTAGATGGGATCAAGCACATTTATTTTTGTGCAATATAGTGCTCAGGACACTTAAGGGAGAACGATCTTGTCGTTTTCACTATGATTTTTCACTTCGACACATGTCCAAGAATGTCAAACATTCTCCAAATTTACACTCTTGTATTGTTAACAAAATCCGAGCAGACCTAAGTGTAAGATAAGAATGTTATTACTAGTATTAGTTTTTACACTTATAAATAATATTTTCCCGGATAATATGAATGTTTGAACTTAATCTGTTGTGTGTACTTGATCGTGTTTGTGTAGACGTATTGCTTGTTGCAAGGTAATTTGAATTTAGACGTCATTACATTTTTCTTTTAATCATAAAAAATGAGGGTTTTCTATTATGCATTTTGTTTAGTACCGGAATAATTTTCTATCCATTTTATAAGGTTGTGCACCCGTAAAAATCCGGGATAGATTTGATTTTCAGGATCACATGTCTGTCGCAAGAGGAGACTAACGGAATCGGATGGTCAGGCTCGCTGACTTTGTCCATAAAAAGCTCGATTATTTACAGACCGGCTCCATATGGCTGGAATAATTCTGAGTGTAGCTTAAAACTAAACTCACTCACTCAATTATACTTGGCTGTTCCTCAATGATTTACAAGTGTAGGTTTAAATAAAATATGAATGATATTTTCAGTTTCAGCTTTGCAGAAGGAATACAGAGAAACTACAATTTTAAATTTGAACGTCTTTATCTGGTGTCGGCATCCTAATTTCTGTGAATAATACGATGTTGTAATCATCTTAGCTTTGTCTTCTTCGTTGCTATTACTTACTGACGTTGTCAAATTATCTTTCGATATTTATGTATCAGTATCCTTTTGCCATTTTGATTAACTAATTTTTATCTATTTTTCCCCTTTAAACATCATCCTCTAAGCAACAGCGTAAATTAACCTGCATCCTCCCTTTGTAGTATGAAGTTCTGAGGTTACATGTATATGGATTTAATACTTTCCCCAATATACAATCAAATGATACAGATTCAGTTTCCACATCATAGGAGTTTTTATGGATTTGATAATATGTTTTCCAAGAAAAATACTTGAAAGGAGATATTAGTACAACAGATTGGTACAATGTTTCACTGTAGGAAAGTTATTAGTATTTCTTATTAACAGATATATTCATAAGAAATTATCCTGGTTATGAAATTTATATTATATACATGTTACATGACGTATATATTGTTATGGACAAAGGCGTTTAATGACTCTAGGTGTGTGTTCGTTACTAACTTTTAACGATATACTCGGGGTATTTTGTTTTTTTTCTGTTTTTGTTTGTGTTTGTTTCTTTTTTGTAATATACACGGCGTAATCACTTTAAATTGCCAAAGACATGATATTAAGCTGGTTATTAAACTTTACTTCTGCAAAAGCTGTACCAAAAATTAAAAAGCAAAAAGAAAACATAAAAACACAAACAAACAGAAAGACCCAACAACTCGAAACCGCGTACTTTACGTTTAGACATTGAAACACACGAAGACCTAAGTGAATTATTCCGTTGTTTATCTGTCAGGACATTCAAATGGTGATTGATTGATAACTACACTGGCAATATTTCAGCCATATGGTGACTAAAACAATTCATTTATTAACCCCGTGGAAGCGATTTGAACTTGTCAAACAAAAATGAAGCTTCAGGTAATCTCAGATTTGTTCTTTTATATGTAAGAAGTGAGGGCCGGTGGGATTTGTCATCTTCTAAAGAGTGAGTGAGTTAATATTTAACGTCACATCGGCAATATTGCAGCCATATCGTGACGAGAACATACGTGATATGAAAACGAAATATATATGCATGTTATGAAGAACCTGTCGACAAAGGACCGTAAAACCATTAGACTATCACAGTTAGTATTTAAAACTAGCGCGTCTTCTAAGCGTCTTCTACTGACTCATAAAAACAGATACAGTTATATTGTAGAAAGGACAGGAATATAACTAGATAATCACTGATAGAGAATTAAATTAAAATAAAGAAAAGACGTTAAGAAAAGGACTGGGGATAGATCACCGGGTATCTCGGTGACTTACAGTAATTTATCTACCTGCGTCTGGATTTACATGATCTTTCGTACCGCTGGCGATAGTAGTCAAATCTAGCCATATTTGGAAACCACAAAAAAAGTTTTAAAAATCTGCTAAGTTTGCATTTACGTAAGGTCGTGAGGTAGTAACTGTCTTAGGACAATACTTTTACACGTTTTCAACATCCTTTGAGGACAGAGCCGCAAACAATCTCAGTTGCAATTGAAACTACCAATTACAAAAGAAAAAATATATGTAACAACAACAACCCTCTCTGCAAAGAAAAGCTATAAATCATGGCACAAAAACAGATAAATACGTTATACATAAGAGTGTAACCTAAGTACGAGCGCGCGAAACAGGAGACGAGAGTGAGTTTTGCGTACCACTAATGAAGAACATCTTCCGATACAGACTATAGAAATTTGGCGCATGCGCATAGCATGTCAACATGTCAGCTCGCTATCGTTGAAACACGAAGTTTACGGGTAGCATGCCCATTAATATATAAACGTATGATCATAAAAACATGACAGTTACGTGTATGTGTAGGGAAATTATCTGGGAGTAGATCGGTATCGACTTTTCAGTCAAAAACCCACGGGAAGTATATTTAAAAAATCTCAAGAAAATACGAGGGGTAATCTGCTGCTAAAATCTGAATAGGATTTATGAAGGTGGTGTTCTCGGCCGCGATGCAGGGTCATGTCTTGACTGTATAGGACCGCATCGCGGCTCTCGGCTATGATTGAGACAGAGCGGGCGCAAGCTAATACCATCAGGCCCCCCTAAGTAATTGAAGGAATTACAGCAAATTTGAAGGAATTGCATCTCAAATGGATACAAACGCAGCCCACTCGCGAAACAATTGCAGCGATATCGGTAGTTTAGCGGTATTAATGGAAACACATCGGACCTATCGGAAGCAATGTCGGTAATACTGGAAACACGCTCGGCCATCTTCGGAGATTTTTCGGTCGCGAGCGGAAACTCACGCAGCAAAACATGGCGTCGTTGGAAGAAACACCCGTCTCGGTGACTTGTGTTTTTCGTTCCCACTATTACATTTTTATACCTATCCATCTTTGACAACCCGTGTTGAATGCGTTTAAGTATGAGGTGTTGTCGGGGCAATAGCTTATGTTTTTAGGAAAAGATAGTCACTCTAGAAGAGTGTCACAAGTCATGCCCCAGGAGGTTGTTTACATCTGAACATCGAAGTCGTGCCGATGATTACGAACGTGCGCTAGATATAACATCAATTTTTTTTGTAAAATGTGTTTAAATTTGTCAATTGCACTTCATAGAAAGAAAAATTATGGCTCATAAACTTCATGATGTTCGTAATCATCGGCACGACTTCGATGTTCAGGTGTAAACAATCTCCAGGGGCATGACTTGTGACACTGTTCTGCAGTGGCAATCTTTTCCTAAAAACATAAGCTATTGCCCCGACAACACCTCATACCTAAACGCATTCAACACGGGTTGTCAAAGATGGATAGGTATAAAAACGTAATAGTAGGAACGAAAAACACAACTCACCGAGACGGGTGTTTCTTCCAACGACGCCATGTTTTGCTGCGTGAGTTTCCGCTCGCGACCGAAAAATCTCCGAAGATGGCCGAGCGTGTTTCCAGTATTACCGACATTGCTTCCGATAGGGCCGATGTGTTTCTGTTTTTACCGCTAAACTACCGATATCGCTGCAATTGTTTCGCGAGTGGGCTGCGTTTGTATCCATTTGAGATGCAATTCCTTCAAATTTGCTGTAATTCCTTCAATTACTTAGGGGGGCCTGACCATGCAACAGATTGGTGCTGCCATGCTTGTTTTCAAGGAAAAGTTCGGGGAAACTGAAGAAATTTCCGGAAATTCACGGAAAGAGCCGAACATTTGTAAACAAAGCCGCCATGTTAGTTGGGAAATGAGGAAGGGGAAATCACGTCACCTTCAGAACATGATTCTGACTCGGAAACGGACTTGTTGGAGACTGATTTCTCACAGTTGGGAACTCATGACACAGTTGAGGAGGAGGAAGGTGCCAGTTTCAGTGAACTAGTCGCCGATTTGAAAGATTTCTTTGGTGAAGACGAATTCACATCGGAAAGCATTCACGGTGATTTGGCCCCGTCTATTGAGAACGGACTTACACAAACCCCAGTTCATGAAAAGATTAAGGATGTCATGTAAAAATACAAGCGACCGAGTAACTGCCCAACTTTGTTTGTACCGAAAGCGAATGAGGAAATATGGGCTGAGGCCAAGGCACGTACAAAATCACAAGATGTGCGGGCTCAGTACACGCAGGGGCTTCTTGTCAAGGCAACAATCCCGATCGTTCAATTAATGAATGAAATTTTGACCGCCATGGTATCCAGAAAAGAAGTGGACACCAAATCAGTGTTGACAAAATCGAAAGATGCCCTTCGTTTGCTGATAGCAGCTTTGTCTGATACTAATCAGAAAAGAAGAGAAGCCTTTAAGGCAGATTTGAGTGGACCTTATAAGAGACTGTGTCAGCCAAATGCTGTTATCACAACGGCGAATTTGTTCGGCGATGAGCTGGGAAAGAAAATAAAAGACATTTCAGACTCCAAACAACTCACAAGTAAACTGTCCGGGGAGAGGAACAAATTCCAAGGGGGAAAACATCGCATCTCCCCATATCAACGACCACATCATCAGATGAGCCCTCATGTTGCTCAGAGAGGGGGGAAAGCCCAGAGGGGTTACGGACAGAAGCACAACACAGGCTTCGATCAGCGTAGTGCTCAAGGGAAATCCACGGCCACGTTTTTAGCCAAGCGGGGGAGAGATCAAAAGGGGTACAGAAGATAGACAACAGTACCACAAGATCTCGCTGCCCCTCACAACCAGTAAGCCGGGTGAGTGCTACAGTAATAAACACCCCATGCAATTTCAAAGCTGGTAAAACTAGACTGTGTTTGAAAAACTGGAGAACTTTGACTACTGAGCAGTGGGTGTTGTTATCTGTAGATGGAGTGAATATTGAAGTTTTAGAGTTCCTTCATCAAACATTTATGCCAAAACCTATTATCTTTAATGATAATGAATTTACTAAAATGGATTTGGAAGTTTCACAATTATTACATAAGGAGGTAATAGAGAGATGTGAATTTTCACATGGTGAATATGTGTCAAACATTTTCTGTAGACCTAAGAGAGACAATTCATTGAGACTGATTTTAAACCTTAAGAATTTGAATGATGTGGTGGAAAATTACCATTTTAAGATGGACACTTTTAAGTCAGCACTGTACCTTGTGTACAAAAACTGTTACTTTGCATCAGTAGACTTAAAAGATGCATATTTCACGATACCAGTGTGTGAAAATGATCGGAAATATCTGCGATTTTATTGGAGAGACCAGCTTTTTCAATTTACATGTTTGCCTAATGGGCTCACCTCAGCACCAAGGATATTCACTAAGTTGTTAAAACAAGTGTTTTCCGGTCTCAGACAAAGGGGATTCTCTAACTCAGCATACATAGATGATTCTATCCTTGTCGGTGAAGATAGTGTTCATTGTGAGAAAAATGTGAAAGAAACTGTAGGATTGATGGATAGTTTAGGTTTTACCATACATCCAACTAAGTCTGTGCTTTCACCAACTCAGGAAATAGCCTACTTTGGCTTTCTTATAAGCAGTTGCTCTATGACTGTCAGTTTGACAGGAGACAAAAGACAAAAGATCACTAGTGCTTGTAAAGACTTAATAACATCTGGGACTGTCAGTATCAGAGACTTAGCAGGTGTGATAGTAATGAACCAAACCCGCACCGGTGGACTATGGTCAGTTGAAGAAAGTGTGAATCATATCAATGTACTGGAATTAAAAGCAGCATGGTTTTCCCTTCAGTCTTTGGCAAATAACTGTAGCCAGGTGCATCTTCGCCTACGGATGGATAACACCACTGCAGTGGCTTACGTTAACAACATGGGTGGCATGAAAGCAGACTGTAACAATGTTGCAAGAGATATGTGGATGTGTTGTATGAGTAAAGATATCTGGTTATCGGCAGCGCATCTGCCCGGGTCAGACAATGTTGAAGCTGACTGGTATTCAAGCAATTTCGCAGATGATAAGGAGTGGAAATTAGACTCACATATCTTTGACAAGCTAAACGATTGTTTTGGCACTCCATCTAGGGACCTATTTGCTTCACGTATCAATAAGCTGCTTAAACGTTATGTGTCGTGGTACCCGGACCCTTATGCAGAAGCAGTTGATGCTTTTACGCTATTTTGGGGTGATTCTTATGACTATGCCTTTTGTCCCTTCAGTCTGATCGGCAGAGTGTTACAGAAGATGCAGACAGACCAAGCAGACATGCTGATAGTAGTACCTCTATGGACGACGCAGTATTGGTTCACCAGACTTCTTGAGCTATCAAGCGATTGTCCCAGATTATTGCCGAAATCAAGAACACTCCTAACACTACCTAACAACCCTCTGTATCCAAAACTGAGGTTAGCAGCGTTCAGGCTGTCAGGAAAGGCCTGGAAAGTGAAGGTGTATCGAAACCAGTTGCAGACATCTTGTTGTCATCATGGAGAGATAGCACCCATAAACAGTATGGGACATATTTCTCAAAGTGGATGTGTTTTTGTGCTCAGAGAAATCTCAATTCCATGTCACCATCTCGAAACAACTGTTTAGACTTTCTAGCAGAGCTGTGATAATCAAGGTCTGCGGTATTCAGCTATCAACAGTCTGCTTTATCTTCAGTTGTGATGATAGGAGACAAACCTGTGGGACAACACCCCGGAATTGTGAGATTCATGAGGGGCATATTCAATCTGAGACCAGCCTTGCCCAGATACAGTGTTACTTGGGACGTGACCACTATACTTAACTACCTTCAAAACATGGGGACTTCACTGGACCTTAAAGCTACAACTTTGAAGTTGGTGTCTCTACTACTGTTGCTCACAGCACAGAGAGTGCAATCTTTGCACCTTATTGACCTTAGAAATGTAGATGTTAGGGATGGTGTAGTCAAAATTAGATTTGGGGATTTATTGAAACAATCTAGACCCCAGTATCATCAAAGGGAGTTAACTCTACCTAGTTTTAGTGACACTGCATTGTGCGTGGTGCAAACCATGAAAACTTACCTAGAACTTACAGAGTCTGTTCGAAACGAGGAAACAGCTCTGTTTAGGTTACAGCCCGGGAAAGCCACATTTCGAGAATTAGTAGCTGATTTTGGTGTGGCTCTCGCGGTAATAGTTACGGTCAAGTGATTACAGAATTTGGCTTTCGCGAGGTATGTTGTCAAAACAAACCGGACGGTGCTTATAACTACCGTAGTAAACACAACAAATATCGTGGTCTCATTCTCTTTCTTTATTTAGATTACAGTGTTTGGGGTCATTTGAAATAATAATGAAATAATAATGAAATAATAATGAGTAAAAATACGTAGCCCATGAAGGCAGTGACCTTAGGACTGGCAGGGGATTCCGCAACGGCATCGAGCCACACGTCTTCTATCTTGTCACAGGGCACCAGGGGCAAGGCAGCAGCTCGTCGCACCAACTTCTTGACTTCCCCATCTTCTTTGTAGTCACTAACCAGGCCTTCTTTCTGTACCCTCCTCCATATGCATTGCGTATAGTGAAAGAAGCACCCTCTCACAGAAGCAGCTGGAAATACACCTCTCACTGCATTGTGAGCTGCACGTTCAAAGTCCAGTTGTACAGTATGCGGGGCAAACTGCAAGCCTTGTCTTCCAGCAAGATCACACAGATACTCAAACATTTGAGTGTAGCATTCTGCGCTTCTGTTGGACAGTAAACAGTACACTAGTGGAACCATGTGACCATGACACCTCAGCATGTACACAATATATCTGATCAAACAATTTAGGACATGTATAGAACGTACCACCACAAAATACGGTGCTTGCAGTACACAGATGTTCGATGTTCTTGTCTGTAGTGAAGATCAGAATGTCGGCGTTGACACGATGAAGGAACTGATCGCCCCCTTCCATCTTTGCGTACTTGTCTTCAAGGTTGATTTCGGGTCGAATCTCAGGAAGGCGGGGCAAGGTCGTGTGTCTCTGACGATACAGAATGGTGTTCAGTGACTTGAATGATGGGATCTGCTTCAGCATGTCGTCTGAGATGATGTCGTGGTTCTGACGCAGTCTTGAGATCTCCTCGCCGTAAATAGTAGGTATGGGAGTCGTCTCTGTCCTTGCTCTCTCCATCAGTCTTGCTTTGAAGGCGTCGACTTGAAACTCGAAGGGAAGTGGGTCGTGGGAGTGTCCAAAAATCTCTATGGCATAGAGTATCTCGCCCTCAGTTGTGAGCCTGGCAGTACATTCTCTCACAACGCAAGACCAGTATCTTTTCCCCTGGCGACTACTTCTGCACCGAAACTTGAAGCCGTCATAGTACAAATGTAGACCACCTCTAACACTCTCGATGAATTTGATCTTAACTTGTGCATTTGCCATGATTGTGACACTTAGTGAGCGCAATGTCACTTATATATCTTATTTCTAACAGGATATTCTCAATGTCAATTAAGAACACGTTTGATCTCTAACTCGTTACTTACTTTCAGTAGGATGTTTTCATTTGAAATCACCCATGACTCAATGTCAATTAAGAAAATGTTCGATCTCTAACTCATTACTTACTTCCAACAGGATATTTTCATTTGAAATCACCCATACCGAGACGCTCTTAAAAAAAAAGACGGGACGCTCTTTTACAGGTAACGATAATCGGATTAGGTAATTAAGGTCCAGAGTAGGTGAAATGCAATCAACCGTAAATGTGGCTCTCGCGGTATATGTCATTTTTAAAATGTGGCTTTCCCGGGGTGACACCCTCTGTTTATAGCACTTCAAAAGCCACATAAAAGAGTAAGCAAAAGTACTCTGGCAAGCTGGTTTAAACTTGTGTTAAAAGAAGCAGGTATAAACAGACATTTTTAAGCCTCACGGTGTACGCTCGGCTTCAACATCTGCAGGTTTTCAAAGCAAAGTGCCACTGAAAACATTACTGAAGACAGCAGGATGGAAAAGAGACTGTATTTCGAAAATTCTGCCAGAAACCTGTAACAGATGAGACTCTGTTCTGTGAATCAATCCAAAGTTCAGCTGAAGATCCTGCCAATTAAATGCTTCTGACTCTAGACTAGATGTAATACACAATGATGCTTTCTTTATTTGATGATCACCAATGTTATTAAGGTTATTAAATGTTTAAATTTACACATATGTTTGTGGTTTTGTTTACTGGGTTTCATTGCAAAATGTGTCAAGTACTCTAAATATCTCACGTGATCCCGTTTCACGGAATAGTGAGGTGGAATTATAAAGTTAAACAAGACTTACCTGTAAGTACGCACATCTCACGTAATCCCTACGTCATAGCTCGGTGGAATTTAAGTCAAACTTCAACTAACAGGTAAGTCTTGTTTAACTTTATAATTTTTTTGCATTTGTCTTTCATTTTTGTTTCAGGGCACAGTTTGAAAGTCATCGGAACTATGTCTGTAGGCATGGCACACATTGATACACGTGAATGCGCAAAAAGAGGAATAGAAGTGGCAAATACCCCTGACGTCGCTTCTGACAGTGCAGCTGAGTTGACGGTGGCGTTGCTTTTGTTGACAACGCGACGGCTTGTTGAAGGGGAGTATTTGCATTTTGTTGTCCTGGTAGAGTACGTCACCAGGGACTCTTACGTCACCTAGAGATTCTTGGGGCAGAGGACATCTCCTATACCCTATGCTTATTGTCTACACCTTTATTAGCTAAGATACATAGCGTTCACTACATGATCGCTATGCCGCACCTCCACAGGCCGCAATGGTGGAAATCCTTTGTCGCACTTTCGCGCACTCGTTACGACTATTGCGCACGAAAAACGTATATGAATGGCTTCTTTGTACTCATACCTACATGTGCGCCCTAGTTTCGTTATCAAAATATTAAAAATAAATATTTGCAAGCTATCAAACATCTCAGTCGATCGATCGCATGTGAGCGGCGCCATTTTAAATCACGTGACGCGAAGGGATTCCCTCCCTAAAATAGTAACACACCTGTTCCAGACCTCGCTGCTTGTTTATAACAAATTTTCATACACTTTTAGATAATTAAAAGGATTGTGTGAAGACTTTCTTTCCCAATCAAGACTGACTGACCAACCAGTCCTTTCAACAAGTGTTTTGAAAGGAATTGCTCTGGAGTTTTCAATGCTTTCTACAATATTCATTATATTGGATCATTGCTGCCTCCTTGACAGTGCATTGGTGTTTCTGTACTACTCCTAAAAGTTTGACTACAAAACATAGTTTACTAATAAGACATATTGAATGTAGAAACTAAATAATTAATGAGTTATCGAAATAATTATCTCTAAATTCCATTTATGCTTAAAAAAAATAAAAAAACCAAAAAACGTTAACATTCCTCAGTTCACATTTCTACTGCCTTGAATATCACTTTTAATATTTCCATGTTGTGTTCGGTTTCAAGCAACCAGCTTCAATCCTTGCTGCACATCTCTTCTTTTCCATATTAGCAAACAAGTAGCAAAACAGTGTTTGTTATGTTTCAGTTATAAACAAATACCAAAATATGGGGATACAACTAAGAAGCATTTTTTAAATGGGCAAGGATCAATGAAATAACAGCACAAAGGCAAATATCATATTTAAACTCTTGTTCACATACATCATTGATGAAAAAGGTTTTATTTTTTAAGTCACTTATATACTTCAATGAAGTCTCAGTTGAAGAAACTCCATTTGCAACATGACAGTACCTCTTCCTCTTTGACAGCAAAAATAGCAGAATTTCCAAATTATCAACGAAGTATTAGTTCAGAAAAGTATGCTTTTCAAGGTGCAAATTTTATTGACTTATATTGAGAACTTTAACAATGATAAGTATATGAAATTGTACATGTACATAGCTCTGAAACCGGTTGTTACTTTTCAGCATAAATTGGAATAAATATGGATCAGAGTCTATAGTGGTGCCTTTTGCTATTTGCAGATTTTTTCATTTATATATTTCTTGGTTGTTATGGAAATGATTGGACTAAGTGAAAAAGAGCAGGGTCAGTCAGTGTAAATTGTAAACGAAAGTCTTCACACAATCCTTTTAATTTTTTAAGAATGTATGAAAATTTGTTGTAAACAAACAGCGAGGTGTAGGACACGTGTGTTATTATTTTAGGGAGGGAATCCCTTCGCGTCACGTGATTTAAAATGGCGCCGCTCACATGCGATCGATCGACTGAGATGTTTGATGGCTTGCAAATATTTATTTTTTGATATTTTGATAACGAAACTAGGGCGCACATGTAGGTATAAGTACAAAGAAGCCATTCATATAAGTTTTTCGTGCGCAATAGTCGTAACGAGTGCGCGAAAGTGCGACAAAGGATTTCCACCATTGCGGCCTATGGAGGTGCGGCATAGCGATCACGTAGTGAACGCTATGTATCTTAGCTACACCTTTATCCGATATTTTTGGGCGTTGCAATCACTGTACAGAGTAGCATCCCTTAGATTCGCCCAGTTTTGAGCGAAATTTTCTATTTTTGTCAGCAATCATTCTCATAGGTAATTTGAGTGAATTTCCTTTATAGTCTAATGTTAATTTTTCACTACGGCGGATACCCATGGAGATCCGGGTTAGAATTGGTCTTCACCAACCCATGCTTATCGTAAGAGGCGACTGGTGAGGTGGTTAGGCTCACCGACTTAGTTGACACGTCATCGTATTCCAGTTGGGTAGATCGATGCTCATGAGTGGATTGCCTGGTCCCTACTCCAGTATTTACAAACTGCAGCTATATAGATGGAATATATAGAGGATGCTAAACGTCCTTCCGTGTAATACCGTTTTTATTAAACGAGTTAATGATTTGGTATCAAACGAGCATCTCTAACGAGTTTAGAAAAAATGGTATTTCACGGATATGAGTTTAGTATTCTGTTTATTACTCACGAACATAAATTGACAGAAACTACGACGAAATTGCCTACAGTGTGAGGACTCACAGCTTTCCGCGAGTCAAGCAAGGTCTAGTAAAATTTCGACAATTTAGTATTGTGACGTCAAAAAAGCCATTTTGACGTCATACAAGCGGTATTACACTAGTGTGATATTGCCGTAGAAACATTACACTACAGTATCTTCAACCGGCGAGTAATAAAGCTGAGTAGTTGAGTGCGGCATTAAACTACAAAGAAACAAACTCTATTACCTCATTATCAAGACTCCCTAAAAGGTTTTTGTGAATTCAACCGGTTTTACCTTGTGTTCCAGGTGTCGAAGCAGTCAAGGCAGGAGAGTGGAGCTTATGGCGGCCCATGTGGCTGTTAGGGGTGGAGAGCGTCAACCGCACCCTTGGGATTGTCGGAATGGGAAGGGTGGGCTTTGGGGTAGCCAGGAGAATGAAACCTTTCGGTGTTGGTCGAATCATCTACCACGACGAGTACCAACCAGGTTATGCTGCTGATGTTGGTGCCGAGCTTGTAGACTTGGACACCCTGCTCAGCGAGTCCGACATCCTCTGCATCTGCTGTGCCCTCACCCCCCGCAGCCGAAACATGTTCAACGCCAGCACGTTCGCCAAGATGAAGAAGTCCGCCATTTTGATCAACACTGCCAGGGGAGCAATTGTTAACCATGACGAACTCGCCAAGGCTTTAGCACAGGGGGACATAGCAGCAGCCGGCTTAGACGTCACGGAACCAGAACCGCTCCCTACGGACCATCCTTTGATGTCCCTGGACAACTGCATCATACTGCCCCATCTTGGGACCAACTCAAAGGAGACCCGGATCAACATGGCGACAAACACAGCGATGAACATAACATCGGTTCTCTGCTGTGGGCAGGCATAGTTTGGCCTTATTTCATATTGTTAATTGGTGTACGGATCTATTTGCAAGAGTATTGTCCGGTGTTGGAAGTAAATGCCACTTAAATATACTCCTTAAACATGTATATATTTTCTTCTCTTTTTCTAACACAGGGTAATATGATTAAATAAAAAAATGAACGTTTTGGTTTTTTTGAAAACGTAGAACTGGTGTTGAAAGTCCAGAACCTTGACATAGCAACAATGCAATATTTATTAATTGTGTGTCGTGTAATCTAGGATAGTATTGGCGTACACAATTGCAGGTAATGGAGCACGTACCTGTAGTGGGGCACAATTACGGTGTTGTGTGTTACTCATAACAGCAGTTGTCAGGCCCAGCGTAACAAACAAACAGCCTCTAATATGTGTATTCTTGGGCTGCAGTGATTCACCTAGACCTCGATGCAATTCGATTTTCGATATTTGTGACTCGATTCTATCTTCATACGAGTGGACACATCAGAGTCAGCAATGTTATTGAGAAATACATGACAACTTGGCGATGTTAGAGTCAAAATTACTTTCTGTCCATTCAAATATTGAATCGAAATAGTGATAATTGGTGTCGAAAATCAAAACGAAGGTGTCAGATTCTATTTTCGATGAATAAAACCAAACTGTTGCAGCCCTAGTGTATTCTGTATTATTTGTAAATGTTTATTTGACACTGACCAACAGGCAGCCAATGCCTTTTCCAATTTTGACTTTTGAGTTGTCCAATCCATTTGCTAGGTGATGATATTAGAACGTCTTCAGTGTGTAATATGGGAGTGAATATATATCTGTTTCTGTGTTGGCACACTCATGTAGATGAACAATAATCGTTTTTTGTTATTCTGTGGAGGCTGTACTAAATGGTTATTAAATAACTATCCGCACACATGTTTTTGTTTTATTTGTTAGATAGCTCTGCAAAGGTCGCACGTTACGCCTTCCCAGAAAAGGAGACTTCACTGATGCCCCAAACCTCCGCCCTATTGCATGTTTGAATAATCAGTACAAATTATTCACAGGCTGTTTGATAAACCCTATGTCATCCTGCTGCTGTCCTAATGAAGGAAATGGCGATAACACGACACGAAATGGCGATGAAGCGACATAACGATATGGCGACATTGCGATATGCTCACTTGTTAGGTCTGCTCATGTTCAAACGGAAAGCGAGGCTCCGTCGCCATTTGGAAAGTAAAGGGAAACGGTTAGGTATTTCAACAGCGAATGTCCTACATGATAATATTCATTTATTTTCATGCTCATTGACTATTTGTACTGATACTAGGGGCTGGCTTATTGTTATAAGCGCATACAAACGGTGCCAAACTGTGGGCAGCCCGCCTACCACATTGAATGTACAAGAATATTAGACGGATTGCCAGGCCGACAATCGGGTTAATTTCTTCAGTTTACCTCCTTCTAGCGAGTCGTCTTGGCGCAACATTTTACCCTTGCCAATTTAAAAAGGATTAGCGAAACAATGGAAGTGGCGGGTTGAACATCGGGTGCGAGTCAACAAATAGTTTTGGAAAACGTATTTACGCCTGTCAAGATGACTGGTTTATTTCCAACATGTATTTTCGTTACGTCACAGCACAAAGATGTACATTTTATACTTTCGTTCGTTCATGTATTCATAATGTATCATTCACAAGCACTTCCTCATACATTTTGAGAAATTTACATGTGAAGTACATATATTTTAAGTGCTTTTCATGTGGGATCAGAAGCACGTCTCATACATTTATTAAATACATTCAGACATTCCAATTAATCCATCACATCGACCATACCAGATTTTAACATAGTCCTTTTGCAAAGTAAATTAAGTGTTGAATTACTATATGGTTTAAACTATGAGCTAGAATTTACTCTTGAAAAGTATATACAGTAAGTGGCGAACTCGTCATCAGCTGACACCACCCCCCGCACTAGTAAAACAATGATTATTGCCGTTAATTATATCGAAGAACAGCGGCAACTCTGGGGCACCTGTTTTCGTGTTCATTAGTTAAATTGTCGGCATGGCAGGACTTCCCCGGTGTATTCATATAACATATTTGTTGTATTTGGCACTCTTTGCAAACAAAAACAAACAAAAGAATGTGTAAAAAAACAAAACAAAACATCTCTACAGTGTAATATTTGCATCCTAATGGGATTTGAGCTAGATGTGCTACTACTGTGTATGAATGCAATCTCAGTAGGTTTTACTTATGCTGAAGGTGCACACTGCGTTGTTGAATCACCCACAGCCAGTTGAAGGGGAAACTAAAGCACTGCAAGAAAGTGATAGACATGCACAAGTTTGAAAGTGATTTTACTCCAGGATTTCTCTGTTTTGTATCACACTTTGAATTTGTCCAAGCTAGTAGCTTTTGTGAAGATGTCATTGACTCGTATGAGATCAATGGTTTCAATCTGTTAATAATTTTCGATGAAGCTGATTTGTTGCAATACAAAACCTTCTGTCTTTACGTTTATTGTCTACGCTGTTACATCATCAGTTTGTTGAAAGGTGAGTAGTATTTGGACACACTGTACAATTCAGCTTACCGTGTTTAAGAAACCTCAAAACCAATTAAACTGTTAATGTTTTGAAGAAAACATTATACAGCAGTTTATTTCAAACCCGAAGATAAAACTGGTTCATTGGAGTGGATTTGAAGTGTTTTATTACAACACTTTAGTGAATGTTCCTGTGTTAGGTTTTGGCAAAAATATACGGTGTCAAAACGTTCGACTGTTAAAGTTATATTTGTCAGGATGGAACACTGTGTTTCCGGAACACGGTTTTGTGAGTTTTGCACCAATAAATGGAACCTATAGCCATTTTCTTTATGTTCGGGTGGTCACATAGAATAATAATCGTTTACAGTTATGTCAAAGTCAATACTTTCGTGTAGATCAGGTTATGGTGGCTGTAGCTATTGAACACATTGGCTGTGCTCACTTCACTCACTTGATAGTTGTAAATTCGACCAATGACATGCTGAAGTTAGATTTCAAAAAGTTTTTATATATACTTAAGAGAACAGAAGCTCAAAAGCTCATGTTGATTGTACTGAAGGCGCCCTATTATAAGTCAGGAAGAATGGGTGTCAGTCAAGCAAAGTCTCATTTACAAAAAGCCTTGAGTTGTCCAGTGTGTTGCACAGGACAGCAACCACAACTGATTCACTTACTTGGACGATATCTACTGGCCTGAAAATTGGTCGAGAAGGTTACCTTTTCGTTGTTTATGAGAAATGCTACACCTAAGACTCCGTAATAAAGATTTTGTAAACCTACATGCATACATACATACAAAATTGTGGAATGATTTATCCTTAAGGATTAGTTTGATCATGTCAGGACCTATTATGGGTACTTTGTTCATCTTTGAATTGGAACACAAACACTATTTGGAAGAATTTAACCTTGGAAGTGTCTATGAAGTAGTCAGGTATTCGAATGGTTACCTATTCAAGTTCAATGCTGATCTGCCTACATTTTGTCCATGCTGATGTTAATAGAGATAAAAACGTTTTTTCTAAGCTTTTGAGAGGTTTGTGTTCATTATCCAGTTTGGGTTTATAATAGGGGGTACATGATTTAAGAACATTTAGTTTGGTTGCACAGTTTGCAACCTCAGATGATAAGCAGACTGAAACAAGCATCATTTTTTAGTATTAAACATCGTGTCATTCTATTGTTCACTGATTACACTTTCTTAGTCAGGCTTAATTCCATCATAGGTATCAACTATCAATCATGATTGCTGTCTTGGTTTTCACATAAACGCCCCGGGGCGTCCGTGTTGTGATCCACCCTCATGTCCCACGCCTTTTTCAAATATTTGATCAACACCTTGCACAATAGTTATAGAAGCTGTTATGCATTTCCTAACAGTATGTACGTTTTAACAATGTCTTTTCTGTCTTAAGTCCTTTTAACGATTAGCAAATAATGCTCATTGTGGCGTGTTCATGTGTAATCTGAGGCATTGTCGCGATTGTAAGGAGACCAGATGACATGAACATTTAAGATCGATCCTCATTACAAGCATTCATATACTGAGGGAGAAAAAGGGATCACATGAAAGCACAATTGTTCCTTCATTTTTTACCCGTGTTTCTTCGTCTCTCACAAAGACAGAAACCTTTAAAGAAATAAAGGTACACTTGTGCTTTCATGTGATACCTTATTTTGTCCCCTCAGTATGTATAAATGAATCTAATGGAAAAACAAAAAGCAGCATTTTCAACCCAAATGTTTTTCTGCATACCACAGTGTGGAATACGGAATGATGTATAAAATATAGTATAAATAGGGTAGATACCCTTACATATGATATTAGTGAGTATAGTCCCACTGAAAGTAGAAACATTGCTGTAATTCTTTCTAATATTTCCCCAGTGGATACCATCAATTTCTTTGGTGAATCACACATCGAAGTCTTATCGCATAAGCAAAACTGCATTGTCCCTCGGACGTTGAAAGTGTATGAAATAGATGACGGGACAGCATGGATTATATATGAGACGTCATTAAACAACAGGAATTTTACTTTATTTTGTGCAAAATTATGAAACAGTATTTATCAAAATGAATTAAGTTCAGTGTCTTTGGTTTTCAGCATGGATGAAATTCTTGATGAACTGAACCTGTCATCACTGAAACAGAACTTTCAGGACAACAAGGTATGGAAAATTCCGTGTTATTTTAGTCCATGTAGCTCTATGGTTTATGACGTCAATGGTTTATGATCCATTGGTTCTATTGTGCGTTTAAGGTTGGTCCAACAGAAGTGCTGTCTTTAACGGAGGGGGACTTCTGAAGCCTTGGCGTGCAGACAATTGAGGACAGGGCATGACTAAGGCAGAAGTGCAAGAATTTAGTTTCCGGTAAGATTATCAGACTGATTAAGCCGATACTCTTGAGTGTTGATTTTTGTCATGTCACGTTCAAATAATAAAATAAAAGCTTTTGACGATATATTTAACTTTTCCAGAGTCTGTGTCAGAATCACCAGTTGTTCAACGTCTCCGGATGTTTCAGTCTCAACGTACACGTCGGTTATTGTTGCAATTTCTTCACATTCATTCATTCATTAAATAAAGAAAGCAACTTCTTAGTATTCTTACTCCCAAACTTGTAGAGCAAACAATTGTACACATGAACAAAAAATGTAAATTTAGTATCGTGCTCAGTTTCGAAAGACATACATGTAAATGAATACTTGTTGTTTAAATGTTTGTTGCTTGTGTCCTTCTACTGACACTGATTTGTTTCATGGCGATAATGTCGCTCTGTTTCAAGGTGAGATGGAGAGGTCAAAACTCTACTACATCAGGATCCACAACCAGGCGACTGCATATCGGCTGGAAACATAAATCTCGAAGTACGTACATCCTGATTAGTGCAGGCAAGGGTGGCGGGTCTCAGACCTTTGATGCCGAAAAACATCTCACTTTAACATGCCTTGAAAATAAGGTCATAAACATCTTCTTTCCAGGTGGCGTCAACGAAAGTCAAAACCTTCACATTAGTAACCTAACGTATCACTTGGCACACTTTAACGGAACAAAGATCCCAAGCCAGATCAATGATAAAGATTTTACTGTAGATTTGCTGTATGTGCACAGAAAAAACTACCCAGGATATTTCAGGATATTTCTTCACACCTTAGCAGTTGAGGAGCAATATGTATGGCATCTTGTGCTCAAGGAAACATAATGTGATAAGGACGTTTGTGTTCACCTACAGTGCACCCTGGGTATAATGTCCCTTGTTATAATGCCACCCTGGATATAATGCCCTGTTCTTGCCAATGTCTTGTTGGTACAAATATCACTTTCCCCTGGCTATAATTCCAGTTGCACTGGCTGCATGTAGTATATATACCTTAACTGGTTAACTGTCACGACTCAAATCAATTGACCAAACTCACGAATGCTTCAAGTAGTGATATGTGGCAATACACTTCCTGCCACGGACAAGCAAAAGTCACCTTAATCCCCTGTACGCTGGGATTGTCACCTTGTTTATTGTACAGATCCCCCAACCGTCCTACCTGATTATAATGTAACCCTGCATATAATACCATATTTTCTCCTGGACACACGGTGGCATTATAAGTAGGTTAAACTGTATGTCATCCTATACAACTTAATAATCCTATTTGGTAATTATTGAAGGTCTCAACATAATATCTATGTATACCCGTACTATCTGTAAAATTACAAATAGTTCAGTCAGGCATGAGCATCGAATATGTTTAAATCTAATTTAATACAACGTAATATTGGGTTACGCATATACAACATCGTCAGAATGTCCCTAATTATTATTATAGACTACCAACTAGGCCTGCCCGGGAGACGATGCGGTTCGGAGAGACAGTACCTCAGTAGTACGTCTGAACATACATTATAGGTTCTGTAGCTCAAAAGGGGACACTAGCTAAGACCCGAATGCATAAATCTGGTCCGTGTTGGTTCTATGTTTGGCACTGGATAAAGAAGGCGTAATGTTGTCTACCATGAATATTTTCACATGTTTTTTATTATGAGAGAATGTAAAATACAGAAATTAAGGCTTATTATGATCTGTAATATGACTCTGCAATTAAAGGAGGTGATTATTTAACATCACTTATATGGGAGGGTTTTTTTAGGTTTGTTTTTTTGTTAATTTATTTCTTTTTTTAACATTGTAGTCAATAATAATTAGATTGGTAAATAAAGACAGGAAATACTACCTTGCGATTTCTGTAGGTTCAAATTGTGAATTAACGTTATGCAATATTTATATATGTAACATAATTTAAACATCACATGGCTGTGCATCCAAATACAAGTGATACAAATAGTGTAGAAAGCAACTGGGTATTCTTAAGTTAACTGTATGCCATTTTACACTGAATATCTAGCTTCGTGAGCAGACAGAGCATGGACCTAGTCAAGACGAGACTGCCGCCACTGATGAAGATCTAGAGCAGCCAACTGAAGGAGAAGTGTAATAGTGTTACCCATATATTTTCTTAAATTCAAACGGATGTGGTTCATAAGTGAGTAATTGTGAATGCGGTGCCGTGTTTGACAGGATCAAAGTACTGTTTGTGTGAGTTTTGGCATAGCGTGCTGCTTGTAAAGTGATATCTCAGGCTTGTAATAGCAATGGTAACATTCGATGGATGCCTTTTCAGGCGTCGTAACCTGTATGCCGTGCGACAGGCAGGGTAAATCATATATATTATGCTATCCTTTAACATCTTTTGACATAATTCAGCCAGGCATCTAACCTTTCCCTCACCAGACAGATGCTGCATCCAGTAGCCCACGTTGTTATTGCTATTTGATGCTTTTCTATGTACTCAAATGTAATGTTTCCAGATCTGATGAAAGTATCCACATCAGACAACATACGGTTGTACGAATGTGGGTCGTTATAACCTGGTAACCGTCACCCGGGATAACGTCCTCCCAGGAGCCTTGAGGGCATTCAACAGAGCTTCATTTAATGCAACCAATGAGCTCTCTGTAAAGTTCTCTGGCGAATTCGCTTTTGATGAGGGAGGGTCAAACAGGGAGTTTCTTCGTCTCCTTCTCGAGGAGGTTTCCTCAATGCCAATTTGGTCCTGATGAATGCAAACATCTTGAACTAAATTACCCAGGTAGTATACCCGTGATGTAGTATATCCAAGAAGTTTCAAATATACAAATAATAACATATAAAATATTATTTCCATTTCATCTTTCGTATCTATGATTATCATCAGAACTGCATTTATATATAATACCTAAAGACATCATCCACTTTCATGGTAAGCTAGGAAAAACAACAGAGTTACTACTAGCTAACTTTTGAGTTACTACAAAATACAAACCTACTTTTGCCAGTAATTTTCAGTTATCTTTTCAGATGGCGTATCAGGTACTGGTTCCATGCTTAGTATATATGCTTGTTCACATACAATGGTGGAGGAATGGACATGTGTGCACCTAACAAAACGAACATTTTCTTGATAGATCTTTAATCTAAGCTGAATGTGAAGCATGTATTGGCTCCCTCGAATACCTTTTCTCCATCCCAAATTGGCTTACATTTCTGTTTTAGGTGAACATAGATTGTAACAATCTTTAGATATTTCAGTATCCATATCCATAACGCTGTAACTAATCTGGGAAGCAGCACCACAACTATCTTCTGAAGCGCACGACTAGAAAATTTCACTTCCTTTCTGGAAGAACTTTGGTAAACAAAGAATGTGTTTTTATGGTATAAGTTTGAAAGTGAAATTAGATTTTCAAAATGCCCGTCTCAACGGCCATGTATTATCATTTTAAAAGGACCTAAACTATGGCATGCATATTTCTTTTCAGGATGGCCTTTTCTCACAGTTTATGCGAACAATGTCCGAACATCGATTCTGACAGCATCTCGTGTATAATGTCTGCTTTTGTCAAATGTTTACACAAGTAATGTGCTGGGTAATTGCAGAAGAGTTGCCATGTCAATTCACAGTAACTGTATGCATGTGAGTGCACTGTGGTCTGTGTGTATCTGTAACTCTGTTAATAGATATTAATTATCCGGAACACATAAATGCGTACTACCATATCTTTTCATAAACGTTGCATTATTTCGATACAGTAATTAAACAATAAAACTAAATCAAATATCATCATGTCTTAATATCACACGGTTGTCTACAATTTACACTGTATATAACAATTCGAATGAGTAATGGATATATTTTACTACTATCGGACTATTTTCACTGTGTGTATACCTGTGCAACTGAGTATGCTTGCAAAAGAGGGAGTGAGAATAAATTACGTGTTTTTATCTCAACATGCATTATTTCATATTTTAGCCTTACAAAGCAAAACGTATGAGACGGCTGGAATGATGTTAGATTATTCCCTTGTACATGGCGGATCAGCACCATCGTTTTTGTGCCCATTCCTTTATGACGTCATTGTTGGAGGTATCGACTCTGCCACCCCTACAATTGACCATGTCCCCAATCCCGAGTTCAAGGAACAAATAACTAAGGTAAAGTATTCGTTCCATTCTCCGTCATGTGCTTGCAAAATGACCATACAATCTAAACATTATATAATCATGAATGAGTCTGGTATTTAGGGTTTGTTTCTTACATTTTTTTATGGAACTACAGCCATATAGCCTTTTAAAATCTTCTCAGCTGTCCCATGCAGAGGACACATCAACAGTGCCAGAGGCTGAGGAGCTGATCCTCCTGGCTGGTTGTGGCTCCATGATGCACAGGGCAGATAGGAAAGAAGAGATGATAACCGCTCTCATTCATTCCCTGGTTCTGGGTCGCGTGTCTCATTGCATTGACCAGTGAGTGTAATATACCTCAAATACAATTGTATTTCAATGGTGGTACGTATTCACTGTCTGTGGGGTAACAAGTTGATTATGTTTTATACATGTAAGAAACGTTTGGATGTGTCTATTAACAGCTTGCCCTCTCTTTCCACTAAATGCAGATTCTGTCATGGACTCGAAACCTTGTGTGTGCTCAAGGCAATGAGACGAACCAAGCACAGCATGAAGGAGCTGTTCGTTTATGAGGAATACAGCGTAGATGCCTCTATATTCGAACTCATCTACACACCAGTATGTAGCGAAGAGGGGAGTAACAGACACAGTCAGGAGAAAGCAGTAAACTCCAACTGGAGAGACGTCCTGCTGGATATTGAAGGTATTTGCAAGTCTTTCTAGGAAACATAGTGGGTAGTCTTGCTATTATGGGTATGTATACTTTATGCAAGGACGTGAATATACGTCTTTGTTATGTGTTATATGGGACGTTGAATGATATTCTTGCGATTCTTTTTTTATGTAATGACTGAATGTGGGAACTATCATGCTTTCGCCTAAGAATCAAGGAGTATACATAATGCCATAACTGAAATCAAACAACAATAGAATAACTTGAGTTTTCCTGATATAAAAAGATACTTGCATATTCGCAGTTGTAGGGTTTTACAACTTCACTATTTCCAGAAGGTCTGCAAGATGTGTCTCTAAAGCATGTGCTGATATTTTCAACTGGTGCAGATAGAGCACCGCCACCTCGTCTCCGACCGCAACCAACTCTGACGTTTCACCAATGTGACCCACTTTCAGCAGAGTCAAAACAGACCTTTCCTTTCTCCAACACATGCTCAAACACATTATCTCTGCCGCTCATTGGGGATTATGATATGTTCAAAAGGAACATGAAACATTGCAGCTATGAAAGTACCCCTCTTTACTACGGAGTACAGATGCAGTTGCACGGCACAGTAGTTATTGCACGACCTGCATGGGGAATTATGACACTTTGTACTCATTACAAACCAATCAGGATATACCATTATTACGTTGGCATTACATTTACCTTCTTATGGCATTTATGTTTGGACTAAGTAAATATGAATTGTTTCTATGTATTGCATGGATATATGCAGGTTTGTTTAGAATATCAACTGAATAATGAGACGAATATGTCCTTATGAGTTCATTTAGCAGCTTCAGTTATTACCTTTACATTGTCGATCTCTGTGATCAGAGCCTCTGGAAGGATTACTTCTATCTCTCAACGTGATATTACTGTACACGGATCAGTCATATCTGCAAAGTCTTGCAGAAACGTATTTGGTGTAAATAGTAACTTTACACACGACAGACTCATTACGTTTTTATTTAAACAATGTACATTTAGGACAATGTATATACTATGAAGGTAACAGTTTCGAGGATGACAAATGTATAGTGTTTTTTTTTAATTTCAGTTTACAGTGAATGGTGGTTTACACAAGCCAGTCCTTGCGTGATACAGTGACTTATAATTGAATAGTTTATTACGGTTATGTTCCAACCATCACTTTCAGTATGTTTGTGCTTGGTATTCGTATGGAACAATTGTCAGTTTGGGGTAAAGTTAAAATCTCTGTTTGTAATCATAACACCCATTCGGCGCCTACATGAGAGTCATATAAAGAGGGGCATTATTTAAGCGACAAGAGGCTTCAGATGTAGAGGTGCATTGTGGAAATTACTTTGTACTTGATCTTGAATACGTAACTGTTTGAAAAATGTGACTCCACGCCATGTAATTTTCCTTAATAAAGTTATAATGGATACATATGTCCCTCCAGTTTTGATACGAGCCAGGCATAGAGGTCGAGAGCCTCTTTGGTATCCTTTGGCTCTGTCTTTCCGCTGAGAAGTAGAAGATAGTTGTAGACGCCTTCGAACTATTTTTCACATCCCGAAGGGCGAGGTACGGGACACATTGACTGAATTGCGTGGATGTCTCGAGCGTCAACTGTAGTCTTGTAATCAACAGTGCCTAAAATATATACAAAAGGAGTCATGCAGTATCACAGCAGGGATAAACGACACACATTTCGCAAGTTTGGGGTTCGAACCTGTTTGTCAGCGTTACGTGCGAACGGGTTATCTTATAACATCTTTCTGCTGTAGGTTCTGCAAAATTACCTCCTACACAACATGGACAAAACTGTAGGTCACTTCAGTGAACCCTACCATGTTCAAATGGAAGAAAGAAGAGAAGATCTGGCTTTCCACTGACATTTGCCCCTGTTCGCCCGACCCTGTGCTGGTTCCATTCAGTGGCGATCTTGTCAAGTTCAGTTTGAATAAGCCGAATGAAACTGAATCTCAAACACTCCGTGTTCAACAAGATGTTGCACTTTTGATAGAAAATGTTGACTGAAGAACCGACTTTTTAAGAGTATAAATGTAAAAATCCGCTTGTAAAGTGTAAATTAGCTAAATAGGTAAGTATAACGGGTTTTATGTTCATATCTTCATAAATGCAAAGCGTGGTTTGAAATTCATTCCTATGATAACAATGACAGGCAGCTTTTATAATCAACAAGAAACACACGTTAGAGAACGATATGCCGTGTGACCACCTTATTGCTTTTTGTATATCTCCAATAAATACGTTTTCAGTCCCCCTGTCCATCCTTATACAGCGGGGAACCCCTGACAGGAAAACAAATCCTGTTCAATATACCGATCTCTCGAAATAATAATAAAATCTTACCGTCACTCCTGTCACTGATTTGGTTCATTATATAGGGAGGCTGAATATTTATTAGTATGATCTTACATAACAAATGGCGATTCCGTTTCCGTTTGAGCATGCGCAGATCTAACGTGAGAATATCGCCATATTGCATTATCGCTTATCGCCATATCTCAATATCGCTTTATCGCAATATCGCCATTTCGTGTCGTGATATCGCCATTTCGTGCAGTGTTATCGCAATATCGTGTCGTGTTATCGCCACATCGTGTCTGGTTATCGCCATTTCGTTTCGCGTTATCGCTATATCATGTCGTGTTTCCGCTATTTCGCTTTCTAGCTGTATATCGCAATATCGTGTCGCACTATCGCTTTATCGCGATGTCGCCTTGATTTTGCAGGGCGATAAAGCGATGGTCAGAATCAGCCACTATAGAAAAGTGATAAGCTGACCGCCACAAATGCTCCACCCAGGGCCAAATGGTGAAGGAATCTTCGTGATTGGTTGTATCCACACATGCACATTGTGGTTAACTCGCTCAATAAGACGTTTTAGACTGCTGGATGTCGGTGGGAATTTTTCGTCAGTACTTCATCTACAAGCATTACTAGATTATTTGGTACATACATGGCATTAGAAACCTGTCCACAAGATATAAAGACGTGTTTCGTGAACATTTAGACCCATTTGTTGTGTGGAACTTCTGATCCCTGGGCTTTATAGACTTTTAGGGAATCAATGTAGAAGAGATTTTCAGTTTCAGGTCAATCGATATAAAGGTGACCAAAAGTTTGTCTCGGATGAGTTCCGCTGACTACATATGATATTAATCCTTTTGCTCTGTTCAACATTCACGAAGCTGTGAATTATATCCTTTGAGACAACTCCACTTGCAATGTTCATAAGATACAGACATGACACGTCATTCATTTGGAAGATTGAATGGATTTTCCCCATCAATCCTGATTAGCACATTAACATTTCTAGTGTTCCTTTTACAATGGCTCATTCAGATGGAACATCAAGAAAAAAACATCAAATGCGGTTTGTTAGAGGAATTTCAAACGGGAGTGTTTGGTCCTTCATTGCCTACTAGCAGAGGAGAGAATGCTGGCTCTTCATATAGTTAATCGCATGGCAAAATTGCAAATGTGCAGAAAGGGAACTGCTTCAAAATTTGGAGACTTGCCTGATGCGTTGAGATAAATTCGGAATAGAACTGACTGCATTAGAGCTGATGCTGTTTGGGACAGGTATGCCAGGCAAGAGTCCGTCGAAGTAGGGGAGCGAATCAAACGGCGCAAGAAGTCAAGATTGTTGATACAAACACACCACTACCAAGACATTGGGACAAATCAGGGGTCCCCTCAACAAGTCTAGTCTTGTCGCACATACGAACGAACGATGGAGTTCTGTTGGTTCGGCCATGCTACCTGTTGGTAGGCCCGAGGCACACCAAGGTACATATGTAGTTCTTAGGACGTCCTTGCCTGTCTTAACAATAACTGTAAAAAGAGATTGAACGGAATAGAACGTGTAATGATTATATAAATTACAATGCTCGTTTGATCATAAATAGCTGTCACTAGTCTATCTAATCTGTGCCCAAATCCCCAGACAGTTGATATTAGGTATAAACAGGGAAGAAATGCGCCTTCACCCCATGTGAACAATGTTTCCAAGCAGTCTTTAGTCAGTTTATATCCGTTCTGGATTAGACCTACCACTTTCTTAACATGCACTACCCAGCTCTAACTCCTTCTTAACTCAACCAGCTCGTATTCAGACACCTCTTCCCGTTCGCACTACATTCTCACACTGATTCTAGCGTGTGCACTGGTAATAGCAGACATGTCCTTGTTTGATTTCTGTAAGTACCCAGCCCATTCTATTTCCGTTATCAGTTTGAAGATGGAAGCATCGACATCACCATGCTTCCACAGAAAAATGAGGGTGGACCAAGAAATACATCTTATTTAATGAAGCGGGGATGCATTCAATTATTTCGTCAAATCTGAGTGGGGTGATTCTCACTTTACACAAATAGTAAACCAGACATAGTGAAATTAATATTTCGAATCCACGTAATTTTATCTTGCCAATTGAAAATATAAGTTTTAGAATTTTATTCAAGTTAGGATAAAAGTTATTTAACAAACGATCATACATTCAAATCGTTATTACTGGTTTGTATTGTGAGGGGATAAGCGTTAGATCAGTGAAACAAGAGCACGTGCGGTACGTGATGAGCTTTTAGTTAGACCAACCCAACTTCTCGGCGTTTTATTTAATGTGCTCACCCCCTTGTAATACAAAGAAACTGATTTGAAATTATGATCGTTTGTTAAACAACTTTCATACTAAGTTGAATAAAATTCTGAGAATTAAATGTTCAGTTGGCAAGGTAAAATTATAAGAATTCGCAACCTTAATTTCACTTGATTCAATTTACTTTTTGTTTAAAGAGTACGTTTTCATCGGTACGTTTTCACGGCAAACAGACTGTAACCGCATAATAACACGAGTGAGTCACGAATGCGATGAGCCGTGATAAGCACATCACAGTTTACAACATTCCCATCCACAGATGACAGTTTGTTTTAATTCATTTGTATTGAATGATGGGTTTAACTTTTAATTTTAAATTTACACGGCGTCATACCTGTATTGTATTAGCCGGTGATTATGTATTTATCAGATTGTCTTACATAAATAAGCCTGTAATCAATGAAAGAAGTTTTTGTTTTGTTTTGTTTCAAAAAAGAATATTACCAGGTCTTTCTTGGCAAGCGAGCAACTAAAGCCCACTTAGAGTCTGAGCACCGACAACAGTAGTGTACAGCGTTACCCTGCCTTTCAAGATGGCACCACTTCCGGTCACGTGACCCGTGACTTCTGGTCAAGCGGAGATAACCCGTGTTTCCGTTTCCTGTCAGGGGAGATAACTCGTGTTGCCGTTTCCGGTGTATGCGTGCGGGTCTGGATGACGTCACTACCGGTTCCGTGGGGTGCGTGCGTGCTCAAGACAATGACGTGAGTTCCAGTGTGCGCGTGCCTGACGTTATGAATGACGTCGCATCTTGCAGGATCTCGCGAGAGGAGTCGTGTTTCAAGATGGCGGCGGCAAAGGAAGAGGGAGGGAGGGAGGGGAGGGAAGGGAAGGAAGGAAAGAGGAGAGGAGAGGAGAGGGGAGAGTCAGGGGAGAGGTCGCCGGCAACTAATAAAGCTGGTTCGAGTGTTAAAGCTTGTACATCAAGTTTTCCTTTGGGGAGCGTTTGGGGTGGCCCTGAAATGGGCCGTTGTGATGGCAACCCACAGTTAACACCGGCAGATGAGACTGAGTCCTCGGAAAATAAATTTTCCGGGGCAGGTATTGTCATGAAGAGGTTGTGCTTGCTTACTTATACCCTTGCCACAATAGATGCACACGTACCACGTGGCTCCCGGGACAACGTCAAACTTGTTGGGTGGATAAGCTTTCTAACAGGTAGGACACATGATCATTCGCCATTTTTCTGCTAACTTTCGGATGGAATCAGATGTCGTTTCTGTCGTTTCTGTTGCTCCTGTTGCTGTTGGTGGTGGTGGTGGTGTTGTCGGCAGTGATGGCGTGGTCGCCATGTCTGTTTCTGGTTCTGTTTTTATCCTTTATATCCTTTTATGCCAAGTCCAATGACACAGTTCCATGACGACTCAAAACAAAGCTTGGCATTTTTGTTTCTTCTTCTTCTTCTTCTTCTTTATTGGACCAGACGACTGATTTCGTTTTCTTTTGTGTGTCGGCGATGACTCTGACTGCAAAGTGGCCAGTAAGGCCTGTTTTCCATGATGTTTCAAACTGTCCCGTACACTGCGATGTCCAGAATGCATATCTTGCAATAATCCTGGCCGCATTTTCACACCAGTTTTGAGAGCAGATTGTCCCACCGTCTTCAGAATGGAGAGGACTGAACGGTCCAAGCTCCTCAAGATGTTTCCAAGACCTGTCCCTTGTTGATGAATACGACCTCGGTACACAGCAAAACCTCGTCCTTGTTGTTGTTGTTGGCCACCCAAGCCGGTGCTGCACTGGTGTCGGATACACTGATGTCCTACCATGTCAGTACATGCCCAGACGGCGGGGATGAAAATGAAGTGTCACGATGGTCTTCCCACTCTGGAATGGCACGGGACGTCCTATGTCATCCATTAAATAGATTTGAATGGCATCCATGGTTCCCTGGCGCAATCCCATGTAGCGTACATGCTGGACAGTATTCATCACAACGCTGTCTTCCCTCATCCGACAGGATACGGGAACATACATCAGTAAGGGAGCCATGGCATCCCCAACGATTTGATCTTCCACCACATCCGAGTAGACGTACACTGTATCAAAGCCAGCCAGATGGTCAGCTTCCTGTTCACCCACCACAAGAGGATGGTCAAACACACTCACTTGGACAGAGTGAGTGGAGATTTGACTTATTTCCTGTGCTTCGTCGACCATGGGTAGTTGCATGAATCCGAGCATGCGTACCAAGGAAGCAGGCAACACCAGTTGAGTGGTAAGGCAGTCCTGACGGCATCGTGGTCCGGTTGGGTGTCTGTTTTGCAAGAAGAACCTGTGATGACCCTGCACGTCTTTTGGAGTGGGAGCATAAAAGTTGACATGCGTTTGGCCACACAATTCAAATCGGAGTTCTTCTTTGGGGTAGTTCACGGTGACGGTGTAACGACCTCTGGCATCCGCCTGGTAAACATTAGCTGTATACTTTTCCAGCAATCCTTTACAGGTACGCTGAAGCAGTATGTTCAGTCTCTGGCCGAATATACTCCTTCTGGAATAATCACTTTTTCGCTGACTGCTCTGATGATGCCTGGGTTCTCTTCTATCACAGTCGCATCCAGTGCTCCTGAACTGTAAATCCTGGTCAAGCATTCCAATTTCATGCGAAGCACAAACCAGTTGAAGGGGTACGACACATTGTACCACGTCATGGGAAAATGAAGCTCACTGACGCTCACTTCCCACTCTTGACGATTTTGAATGGGAAAGGGTAGTTTGACTTCATAATGATTCACCTTGTTGTTGGGATGAACATCCACGTAAGCATCGCTGGGTAAGCTGACATAAAAGTCAGGCTTGGAAAACAATGACATGGACATCTTTGCTCTTAGGAGGGAGTCGGAGATGCGGTGGCGACAGCAGGAGCAGAAGAAGAAGAAGAAAGTGGTGACACTTCTTCCTTCTTTTGACGACGTCGCCGTTTCAGGACCTGATCGACTTTGTACATGTCATCTATTTTCTGAATGGGTTGTAGTTCCTCAGGCTAAAAGGTACCTTGGAGCACTCCCCCATGATCATCTTTCACTCGATAGACAGGAGGGACACGTCCTTTCACAACCCGATCCACGGTGAACAGTTCAGTGGTCCAGTTTGGAAGATGCCCTTTGTCAAAGGTCCCTTTGGTCTTGTTCAAGCGAACACGGGTCCCGGGTAATAAGAGAGAATGCTGGTGTTGACGGTGCTTCTGCTTCTGGCGTTGTTGTTCCATGTGATCCAACAAACAAATTTCATCGTAAGGGTTGTTGGGATGAATATCCACAGGTCGTTGTCCAATTGTACAATGAAGCCGATGATTGAAGGCATGCAACAGCTCGGGTAAATCCTTGAGGTAGTGACGTGTTCCACGTTGGGTGAAATAACGCCACATACGGTTTTTCAACGCTCTTTGAAAACGTTCCACCACCGAGGCTTTGGTTTCTGGGTTTTGGCTGGTGTAGAAATGGATGTCATGTTTCTTGAGGAAGGCCTGAACATGTTTATTCACAAATTCGGTCCCTTTGTCCGTCTGTAACATGGAGGGCACACGTCCTTCAGCTTGTCTCAGGATTTGTTGAAAGGCTTCAATCAACATGGTGCCGGTCTTGGACATCATGGCTTGCACCCAAGCCATTTTGAGAAGACATTGATGACACACAGCAGATACCGATAACCTTGGTTCTCTTTTTGATAGGCTAGGAGGTCACTCAAATCGGCTTGCCACAATTCGTCCACGCCGCCCACACGGTAATGATCCCTGGAAAAGGACCGCCGAACGGGTTTGTGCAAGGTGCACGTGTCTTGGCTTTTTAACCATTGCCGAACCTGATGTTGCGTGAGTGTGGGTTTCCCCTTCTGGGGTCCCACTGCTTGCTGTTTTACTGCTGCTTGCCACAAACCACACCACCCTCCATAGCCTGCAGGATGTTTGGGATCGTAATAGGTATGGTGAAGCCATCGTGCCCAGACAGGCAACAAAGAGGAGGATGACTTGCTGTTGCTGTTGTTGTTTCTCTTTGGACGTCTCATGTTAACACCAGGGATTTACGGAACGCAACATCCTGCATCCTTTATGCATAAAAAATCACAAAGTACGCAAGAAAAGATGAAAGTGGGTCCCTTGGGACGCAGAAAGTATAGTTACCATCATCATATCAATCGAAAGAGATATGCAGTTTGAGTCGTTTGTTTTCACAAACAGAATAATGAAACCGATTCGCTAGCGTGTGTTTATCAACATCAACTTTCGTTTTGACAGGAAATTCCAAAGCTATATTTATCGAATGTTTACTGAGCATGCACTAACCTGTCACCATGGCAATGACATAAGCAGTGCATGGGCAGGCGGCATTAGTCTAAAAATAGCAAAGAAATCTCCAGTCTATGACAACTGTCAGCGGATTATCGATCGAAGATTTTGGTTAGGCATAATAGCGAAATCTAAGCAAGGTGACTTGAGAAAGTTCTTCGGTGGAAGTGCTGAGTCAAGTGTCGAAGCAACTGCAAGTACATCATCGCATTCCGATCTTGGGGCGAATTTAGAAATGGATTCTGATAAGATGGGACCATCGTCAAGTAAAGTTAAGAAGAAAAAAACCGAACTTTGAAAAACTAGTGGTTTGCTCGATACGCGTGGTTACGAAAGACAGATTGTGATGGCATGCAGTGTGATACTTGCCTTAGAGGCAACGTTTCTAACGCATTTACCAGCGATGAGGGTTGTACTAGTTATCAAAACTCTACATTAATTCGCCATCAGGAATCAAAGTCTCATGTTGATAGCGTAATGAAATTAAAATTCGTTGTCAACTTGAAATTGCACGCAGAAATGTGACAAATCTTCAACCTGATGCGGAGAGTGAGAAAATTCAGTCTTGTGTAAAACAGCTCAGACCTGTTTATCTCATGGCAAAACGTGATATCGCTGCTGACGTTTTTACAGATTTCATGCATTTGCAAGTGTTGAATGGTATCAAATGTGATCACTACTACAAAAGGCCGCAAGTGGTCATGGAGCTTGAAGAGTGCATCGGATTGGTACTAGAAACGGATTTGATTGAAAAAATCAATCAAAGTGAATATTTTGGGATAATGCTGGATGAAACATGTGACGTTACTGTAGAGAAGAAACTTGCTATCTATGTCAAATGGTGAGGCACAGGTTGCCTTTCTAGGAAATGAACTTATCAGTAATGCAACGGCGGATGGGATAGAAAATGCACTCGTTAATTTTCTCACCCAGAAAGGAATCTCGGATGCCAATGTTTCACGTCTCTATGGCCTAGGAACAGATGGAGCGGCGGTCGTGACCGGCCGGCATAATGTTCTAGGTGCAAAACTCAAAGCAAGGAATGGACGTTTGGTTCAAGTGCATTGTGTTGCACATCGCCTAAATTTGGCTGTGTCACAGGCAGCGAGAGATATTGACTATTGCGAACAATATCACTCCATGATACACAGTTTGTACAAGTTCTATGCTGATTCATCTGTTAGATATGAAAGCTCCGTGAACTACAAACGCTTCTACATGGTAAAGCAAAACAAATCACTGAGCCTACTTCTGTGCGGTGGCTATCAGTTGAAGCAGCTGTAAAGATGGTCTTTCAGTCACATGATGCTATTGTTTTGTCCCTTGAAGGGGAAAAGCTGATGGATTATTGAAGTTCATAGGGAACAGTCTGTTGATGACAGCATTACCCATTGATGTTCACTCAGTGATTTGAGTACTGACTTTAACTTTCCAGAAGGACACAGTAAATTTGTCAACTTTGAAACTCGGTGTGTCCTCAAGCATAGCTACAGTAAGAGCAATGGGGAATGGATCTAATAAGGTGGATGGGGTACTGACGGAGCTTGGCAACGTACCAGTACCTGGTCAGAAAAAAATTACATAGGTATTGATATTGTTGACAATCAAGCAAAGAGAAATAGTTTTAACCACATTAGAAATGTGTACTTAACAAGTCTGCTTCAGAAGTAAGAGGAGTAGGTTTCCAGGAAATGAGCTTGATGTTCTAGATTGTTTTGACAAAAATCTCAACCCAATCAGGTACCCAGACAATCACGCAGATCTTATTACTTTCAGTGTTGACCAGTTACACAGGATGTGTAATCATTACCATGATCAAGTGAACAGAGACAGAGCTGTTGACAGCTTTCTTCACTTCAAGCATCTGGTTAAGTCTTACAAACAGGTGTTATCATTTGACAATTTCTGATTAATGATTTTACTGATCTATTTCCAGACTATGCAACTCATTCCAAAATTGCACTCATCATACCTGTGTCCAGTGACTCATGTGAAAGGAGATGCTCAGTCCAGTGGCTGGGCTGATGTGCGTTGTGGCTGGGAGGGGTGTGGGCTTCCCCCATTAGGGAATTTGTAACCAAATAAAGCACAAACCGACCGCAACACCTCCAACCACCAGCACTGTTTTATAATCAATGTGCTGCTGATTGGATGCCTGCACAGTAGGGGAGACCTGCCAGTCAGGCAATTTCAATACCCCCACACACCCAGTGGGAGACACCCCCACAACCCTTGATTCTGGTGGTGATTCCACTATACCGTTTCACCATTATGTACGTTGATGGTTGTATGTGGGAGCCGTTTATATCATTAACACCCAATTTTTGGTCAGCCGTGGCGATGATAATTTCATTGTCGTAGCCCGTTGCTTTATTGATTCTCAGATGTATGTCGCTCCCACACCAAACACATAGTCTACTTTTGACCTGGCATATGTCCTGGTATCATTTTATAGCCTAGGTAGACAATGCTATTGCATCCTCAATATTAGCCATGAATTGTTCCTGCATGTGGTAAACGGTTCTGTGACCTATGATAGTGGAGCGCGTCTGCGTCTGTGAACCTAACACACACCACACATACATTCGAACAGTCGTTCAAGATCATGTTCGTCCAGGCAGTGGCTGCTTTATGTAGCTGACATGGATCTGTTTATTCGTTGTGGGGCCCATAAACGTATGGTATCCGGGTTTGTACAGATCACCAGTGCAAGTGAGTCTAAACATTCGGGACTTATAGGAAAACGTGCAGAGTTTACCAAGACCATGGTTCACACCAGGAAGGCGAAAGTCTTTATTCGTGGGAATCATGAACTCCCCACAAATATGTTCGTATGTGCGTTTATTGTACGGGTTATCGAACTGACACCACGCTTTATCTTGGGAAAGAGGAGCACTTATTTCGTTCAAGATCCGTCTCGTTAATAAACATGAAACAAGGTGACTGCCTTACTCAGTTCATCTATACCGTAGTCTAGTGTCACACCCGACCCTGTCGTCACACACCACACAGCGAAGTTGAGGTGGTTTTGCCAAAACTACGTTGGGTTTTGATTCCAGTTTGCCACCATCTGTGCATTACTGACTTGCATGATATATTTTTCGAAAATATTAATAAAGGTTGTTTTAAAACTCATGCCATCCGCATTCACCACGATTTTCATGTGTGTGAAGTGGGAGGTGTTTATCTTGTCGTTTTTGGGGTTACGTACTTCGGGTTTATGCATATTATAATATGTACATTACACTTCCGGATATAATGAATGGTGATACCATTCAACTTATACATGCTATTGATAACACATCTGGCCAACTCGAAATAGCACTATGCGATATCACCTACTACCTGTGATGGATAAACGTCAACCACAAAAGTCATGAGTTGTTCATCAATGGAGTGCAAAACAAAATAACAGATCATTACTATAGTATGTGTTCTCTCAGCAATGAAGTTTTCAAACCCATAGGAGCGTAATACTGCATATACAATAATGGCTAGTACTCAAGGACCAGGAATGTGAATAAAAAGATGCATTGATACTAGTTTAACAGACCTAGGTGATACTAGAGGGTTTGATGACACAGGAATAGATGGTAAAATATATGGCTTTAAGCTTATAAACAACATTTACAGACGTGTTGAAGTCCCGTCGCTGGTGAACTTGGTAATAGGAGGATTAGGAACAGTAGGAGTTGGGCTGTTGACAACAGCCATAGCCACACCGGTGGTGTTAGGACTTGAAATAGCAGCTGTAGTGACAGGAACAGCTGGGTCGGTGTTTGTATCCCGCAAATTGAATCGTAAAACAAAGAAACACAATGAAATTAGAATACTTGCTGTATCAAAGTTAAACATGACAAAAGATCATGTTTCCACCACTCTCAATGACAATAAAATCTCAGAAGAGGAGTTTCGTTTGATCCTAGGTGAACTAGAAAAATACAATAAAATGAAGAATGAGATTAGATCAAGGGTTCATAAAACATATTCTATAAGCGAGGATGAGACAAATCTATATATATATATAGCTAGGGACACAACGAGCATTTATCACGAAAACCAACGGCATAATAGAAGATACATGTTAAGCTGTTTTCCTGATGTCAGTGTGGGTGATACCCTCCCACCACCTGTTTATAGAGAGTAGTATAGGAAATGGACTACACCCCATATTAGAGCCAGTGCAGACTTTATCAATTGTATGAGGCCATAACCAGCTCTCAGCCGGTGCATTCACTTTATCGATCGTTCGCATTTGAACATTTATGTTTTGTTTAGTGTAGGGATTTTTTGGCCACCACCACTGTTGGGCAAGCCCCACATCAAAGTTGAAACGAAAATGATAGAATATAGCCGTAGAAAAACTACAGGTCGCACAGGCTGAATACACTATGACACGAATGAAGAGACTAGATTTTATCAATGATCAACTAAAGCGTGAAAGTCATTCTGTTAGAACTTTCAAGGACGTCAACAAAGCTATGAAAGAATACTACATTTTAACGGGTAAACAACTGGAACCATAAGGTAATGAACCAACGATTTCTCATTATTACACTCCTTCAGAGGGTCAAAAAGATCATGAGCTGGTCTTCGTGGCACTTGCTATAGCAGTGACAGTGTTAATTGTTAAACAATTAGACTAATTACATAAGTTATACCCCAAAATGAGAACAGCACCGTATATTTGTCATAGGGTGCTTATGGGAAAAACTAAAATTTGTGGTAATAAAAGCCGCGTTGAGGGTTATTGTTGTTTCCACCGTGCAGACTATACTAACTATACGTGTTTGGTGTGTGGCGTAGGGGTGAGAGGTCATTACCGATTATGTAAAGCCCATGGTGCGGATAGATAATGATTTCAGCTTATTTACCAGAGAAATAAAAGACTACATCAGCGAAGTTAAAGGCTTTTTAAAGATCAAGGTAAGATTGCGTGAGTGTTGATGTGCAAACAAACGTTCAGCTATGGACCGATTGAATCTCTCCACCATAGCTTGACTTGGATGCTCTCCTGCAGCACCACGGCTTACCTCGACATTGTGTTTGGCTAACAGTTGTGACATGGCACCCATGAATTCCCAGCATGGGTTGACTTGCAGCTCTGAGCGCCACGTCAGTGGGCTGCGTTTGTATATGCTTTCGAATCTGTGGGCTACTTGTGTCGCATCCTTTGCGGTCAAGGGTTCAGCTTCCTTGTATCGGATGGCTACATCTACAAGTGTCAGAGGGTACTTGTAGGTTTTGTATCATGTGGAAGAAACAACAGGTCGGTGAACTTGATTAGGTATATAAATACCGAATTTTCTCCTGGGTATATATTTTGGTGCCAGTAAGTATATTTGCCGTATTGCTTGTTTTTGTAACCAGACTTTGGTCTTTTCTTCCAAAACACGTGCAGATTTAGCTAATTGTTTAATAGCATCTGTCCCTTTCCAATATCCTCGTGGGCTGTAGTAAATTTTCCCCATTATGTATATAGAATTTAAATATTTAGTGGGTGTGTCTCCACACCATCAGAGATCAAGGAGTGACCATAAGCATAAGTCTTGACTCCATCCAAGGCTATCCATCGTTTTGTATCCGTTTTGTGCCCACACATTCATCTATCATCGTACCTAACGGGTAATCCCGTGAAAGGGTAATAGTGGATACGGCCTGGTTTGCAAACAGGCTGACAGGTGAATCGGAGCTACAGGTTTTAAAACCAGCTCAAATGATAGAGGAGGGTTCCTGATGGAGTGCTAGAGGGTCAAAACCCAGTTCCTTGAAAGTCAACTTTGGCACCCCAGGAAGGGTAATCCCATGAAAAGGTCTTAGTGGATGCATCATGGTTTCCAAATAGGCAGAAAGGTGAATTGGAGCTACAGCTTTTAAAAGCAGCTGAAATGATAGAGGAGGGTTCCTGATGGAGTGCTAGAGGGTCAAAACACACTTTCGTGAAAGTCAACTTTGTCACCCCAGGAAGGGAAATGCCGTGAAAGGGTAATAGGGGATACATCATGGTTTGGAAATAGGTAAAAGGGTTAATCGGAGCTACAGCTCTTAAAACCAGCTGAAATGATAGAGGAGGGTTCCTGATGGAGTGCTAGAGGGTCAAAACACAGTTTCGTGAAAGTCAACTTTGTCACCCCAGGAAGGGTAATCCCGTGAAAGGGTATTAGGGGATACATCATTTTTTGGAAATAGGCAAAAAGGTGAATCGGAGGTACAGGTTTTGAAACCAGCTGAAATGATAGAGGAGGGTTCCTGATGGAGTGCTAGAGGGTCAAAACACAGTTTCGTGAAAGTCAACTTTGGCACCCCAGGAAGGGTAATCCCGTGAAAGGGTATTAGGGGATACATCATTTTTTGGAAATAGGCTGAAAGGTGAATCGGAGGTACAGGTTTTGAAACCACCTGAAATGATAGAGGAGGGTTCCTGGTGGAGTGCTAGAGGGTCAAAACACACTTTCGTGAAAGTCAACTTTGGCACCCCAGGAAGGGTAATCCCGTGAAAGGGTAATAGTGGGTGAGTGAGTGAGTGAGTTTAGTTTTACGTCGCACTTAGCAATATTCCAGCTATATGGCAACGGTCTGTAAATAATCGAGTCTGGACCAGACAATCCAGTGATCAACAACATAAGCATCGATCTGCGCAATTGGGAACCGATGACATGTGTCAACCAAGTCAGCTAGTCTGACCACCCGATCCCGTTAGTCGCCTCTTACGACAAGCATAGTCACCTTTTATGGCAAGCATGGGTTGCTGAAGGCCTATTCTACCCCGGGACCTTCACGGGTCGGGTAATAGTGGACACGGCCTGGTTTGCAAATAGGCTGAAAGGTGAATCGGAGCTACAGGTTTTAAAACCAGCTCAAATGATAGAGGAGGGTTCCTGATGGAGTGTTAGAGGGTCAAAACCCAGTTCCTTGAAAGTCAACTTTGGCACCCCAGGAAGGGAAATCCCCTGAAAAGGTCATAGTGGATGCATCATGGTTTCCAAATAGGCAGAAAGGTGAATTGGAGCTACAGCTTTTAAAACCAGCTCAAATGATAGAGGGGGTCTTGATGGAGTGCTAGAGGGTCAAAACACAGTTTCGTGAAAGTCAACTTTGTCACCCCAGGAAAGGTAATCCCGTGAAAGGGTAATAGGAAATACATCATGGTTTGGATATAGGTGAAAATGTGAATCGGAGCTACAGCTCTTAAAAGCAGCTGAAATGATAGAGGAGGGTTCCTGATGGAGTGCTAGAGGGTCAAAACACACTTTCGTGAAAGTCAACTTTGTCACCCCAGGAAGGGTAATCCCGTGAAAGGGTAATAGTGGATACATAATGGTTCGGAAATAAATGGAAAGGTGGATTGGAGCTACAGCTCTTAAAACCAGCTCAAATGATAGAGGAGGGTTCCTGATGGAGTGCTAGAGGGTCAAAACACAGTTTCGTGAAAGTCAACTTTGGCACCCCAGGAAGGGTAATCCCGTGAAAGGGTATTAGGGGATACATCATTTTTTGGAAATAGGCAAAAAGGTGAATCGGAGGTACAGGTTTTGAAACCACCTGAAATGATAGAGGAGGGTTCCTGATGGAGTGCTAGAGGGTCAAAACACACTTTCGTGAAAGTCAACTTTGGCACCCCAGGAAGGGTAATCCCGTGAAAGGGTAATAGTGGACACGGCCTGCTTTGCAAATAAGCTGAAAGGTGAATCGGAGCTACAGGTTTTAAAACCAGCTCAAATGATAGAGGAGGGTTCCTGATGGAGTGCTAGAGGGTCAAAACACACTTTCGTGAAAGTAAACTTTGTCACCCCAGGAAAGGTAATCCCGTGAAAGGGTATTAGGGAATACATCATGGTTTGGATATAGGTGAAAATGTGAATCGGAGCTACAGCTCTTAAAACCAGCTGAAATGATAGAGGAGGGTTCCTGATGGGGTGCTAGAGGGTCAAAACACAGTTTCGTGAAAGTCAACTTTGTCACCCCAGGAAGGGTAATCCCGTGAAAGAGTAATAGTGGATACGGCCTGGTTTGCAAATAGGCTGAAAGGTGAATCGGAGCTACAGGTTTTAAAACCACCTGAAATGAGACAATAGTTATCCTGATGGAGTGCTAGAGGGTCACAACCTAGTTCCGTGAAAGTCAACTTTGGCACCCCAGGAAGGGTAATCCCGTGAAAGGGTAATAGTGGATACGGCCTGGTTTGCAAATAGGCAAAAAGGTGAATGGGAGCTACAGGTTTTAAAACCACCTGAAATGAGACAATAGTTATCCTGATGGAGTGCTAGAGGGTCAAAACACACTTTCGTGAAAGTCAACTTTGGCACCCCAGGAAGGGTAATCCCGTGAAAGGGTAATAGTGGACACGGCCTGCTTTGCAAATAAGCTGAAAGGTGAATCGGAGCTACAGGTTTTAAAACCAGCTCAAATGATAGAGGAGGGTTTCTGATGGAGTGTTGGAGGGTCAAAACCCAGTTCCTTGAAAGTCAACTTTGGCACCCAAGGAAGGGTAATCCCCTGAAAAGGTCATAGTGGATGCATCATGGTTTCCAAATAGGCAGAAAGGTGAATTGGAGCTACAGCTTTTAAAAGCAGCTGAAATGATAGAGGAGGGTTCCTGATGGAGTGCTGGAGGGTCAAAACACAGCTTCGTGAAAGTCAACTTTGTCACCCCAGGAAAGGTAATCCCGTGAAAGGGTATTAGGGAATACATCATGGTTTGGATATAGGTGAAAATGTGAATCGGAGCTACAGCTCTTAAAACCAGCTGAAATGATAGAGGAGGGTTCCTGATGGAGTGCTAGAGGGTCAAAACACAGTTTCGTGAAAGTCAACTTTGTCACCCCAGGAAGGGTAATCCCGTGAAAGAGTAATAGTGGATACGGCCTGGTTTGCAAATAGGCTGAAAGGTGAATCGGAGCTACAGGTTTTAAAACCACCTGAAATGAGACAATAGTTATCCTGATGGAGTGCTAGAGGGTCAAAACCTAGTTCCGTGAAAGTCAACTTTGGCACCCCAGGAAGGGTAATCCCGTAAAAGGGTAATAGTGGATACGGCGTGGTTTGCAAATAGGCTGAAAGGTGAATCGGAGCTACAGGTTTTAAAAACACCTGAAATGAGACAATAGTTATCCTGATGGAGTGCTAGAGGGTCAAAACCTAGTTCCGTGAAAGTCAACTTTGGCACCCCAGGAAGGGTAATCCCGTGAAAGGGTAATAGTGGATACGGCATGGTTTGCAAATAGGCAGAAAGGTGAATTGGAGCTACAGCTTTTAAAACCAGCTCAAATGATAGAGGAGGGTTCCTGATGGAGTGCTAGAGGGTCAAAACACACTTTCGTGAAAGTAAACTTTGTCACCCCAGGAAAGGTAATCCCGTGAAAGGGTATTAGGGAATACATCATGGTTTGGATATAGGTGAAAATAGGAATCGGAGCTACAGCTTTTAAAACCAGCTGAAATGATAGAGGAGGGTTCCTGATGGAGTGCTAGAGGGTCAAAACACAGTTTCGTGAAAGTCAACTTTGTCACCCCAGGAAGGGTAATCCCGTGAAAGAGTAATAGTGGATACGGCCTGGTTTGCAAATAAGCTGAAAGGTGAATCGGAGCTACAGGTTTTAAAACCACCTGAAATGAGACAATAGTTATCCTGATGGAGTGCTAGAGGGTCAAAACCTAGTTCCGTGAAAGTCAACTTTGGCACCCCAGGAAGGGTAATCCCGTGAAAGGGTAATAGTGGATACATCATGGTTTGCAAATAGGCAGAAAGGTGAATTGGAGCTACAGCTTTTAAAACCAGCTCAAATGATAGAGGAGGGTTCCTGATGGAGTGCTAGAGGGTCAAAACACACTTTCGTGAAAGTAAACTTTGTCACCCCAGGAAAGGTAATCCCGTGAAAGGGTATTAGGGAATACATCATGGTTTGGATGTAGGTGAAAATGTGAATCGGAGCTACAGCTCTTAAAACCAGCTGAAATGATAGAGGAGGGTTCCTGATGGAGTGCTAGAGGGTCAAAACACAGTTTCGTGAAAGTCAACTTTGGCACCCCAGGAAGGGTAATCCCGTGAAAGAGTAATAGTGGATACGGCCTGGTTTGCAAATAGGCTGAAAGGTGAATCGGAGCTACAGGTTTTAAAACCACCTGAAATGAGACAATAGTTATCCTGATGGAGTGCTAGAGGGTCAAAACACACTTTCGTGAAAGTCAACTTTGGCACCCCAGGAAGGGTAATCCCGTGAAAGGGTAATAGTGGACACGGCCTGCTTTGCAAATAGGCTGAAAGGTGAATCGGAGCTACAGGTTTTAAAACCACCTGAAATGAGACAATAGTTATCCTGATGGAGTGCTAGAGGGTCAAAACACACTTTCGTGAAAGTCAACTTTGTCACCCCAGGAAAGGTAATCCCGTGAAAGGGTATTAGGGAATACATCATGGTTTGGATATAGGTGAAAATGTGAATCGGAGCTACAGGTCTTAAAAGCAGCTGAAATGATAGAGGAGGGTTCCTGATGGGGTGCTAGAGGGTCAAAACACAGTTTCGTGAAAGTCAACTTTGTCACCCCAGGAAGGGTAATCCCGTGAAAGAGTAATAGTGGATACGGCCTGGTTTGCAAATAGGCTGAAAGGTGAATCGGAGCTACAGGTTTTAAAACCACCTGAAATGAGACAATAGTTATCCTGATGGAGTGCTAGAGGGTCACAACCTAGTTCCGTGAAAGTCAACTTTGGCACCCCAGGAAGGGTAATCCCGTGAAAGGGTAATAGTGGATACGGCATGGTTTGCAAATAGGCAAAAAGGTGAATGGGAGCTACAGGTTTTAAAACCACCTGAAATGAGACAATAGTTATCCTGATGGAGTGCTAGAGGGTCAAAACACACTTTCGTGAAAGTCAACTTTGGCACCCCAGGAAGGGTAATCCCGTGAAAGGGTAATAGTGGACACGGCCTGCTTTGCAAATAAGCTGAAAGGTGAATCGGAGCTACAGGTTTTAAAACCAGCTCAAATGATAGAGGAGGGTTTCTGATGGAGTGTTGGAGGGTCAAAACCCAGTTCCTTGAAAGTCAACTTTGGCACCCCAGGAAGGGTAATCCCCTGAAAAGGTCATAGTGGATGCATCATGGTTTCCAAATAGGCAGAAAGGTGAATTGGAGCTACAGCTTTTAAAACCAGCTCAAATGATAGAGGAGGGTTCCTGATGGAGTGCTGGAGGGTCAAAACACAGCTTCGTGAAAGTCAACTTTGTCACCCCAGGAAAGGTAATCCCGTGAAAGGGTATTAGGGAATACATCATGGTTTGGATATAGGTGAAAATGTGAATCGGAGCTACAGCTCTTAAAACCAGCTGAAATGATAGAGGAGGGTTCCTGATGGAGTGCTAGAGGGTCAAAACACAGTTTCGTGAAAGTCAACTTTGTCACCCCAGGAAGGGTAATCCCGTGAAAGAGTAATAGTGGATACGGCCTGGTTTGCAAATAGGCTGAAAGGTGAATCGGAGCTACAGGTTTTAAAACCACCTGAAATGAGACAATAGTTATCCTGATGGAGTGCTAGAGGGTCAAAACCTAGTTCCGTGAAAGTCAACTTTGGCACCCCAGGAAGGGTAATCCCGTAAAAGGGTAATAGTGGATACGGCGTGGTTTGCAAATAGGCTGAAAGGTGAATCGGAGCTACAGGTTTTAAAACCACCTGAAATGAGACAATAGTTATCCTGATGGAGTGCTAGAGGGTCAAAACCTAGTTCCGTGAAAGTCAACTTTGGCACCCCAGGAAGGGTAATCCCGTGAAAGGGTAATAGTGGATACATCATGGTTTGCAAATAGGCAGAAAGGTGAATTGGAGCTACAGCTTTTAAAACCAGCTCAAATGATAGAGGAGGGTTCCTGATGGAGTGCTAGAGGGTCAAAACACACTTTCGTGAAAGTAAACTTTGTCACCCCAGGAAAGGTAATCCCGTGAAAGGGTATTAGGGAATACATCATGGTTTGGATATAGGTGAAAATGTGAATCGGAGCTACAGCTTTTAAAACCAGCTGAAATGATAGAGGAGGGTTCCTGATGGAGTGCTAGAGGGTCAAAACACAGTTTCGTGAAAGTCAACTTTGTCACCCCAGGAAGGGTAATCCCGTGAAAGAGTAATAGTGGATACGGCCTGGTTTGCAAATAAGCTGAAAGGTGAATCGGAGCTACAGGTTTTAAAACCACCTGAAATGAGACAATAGTTATCCTGATGGAGTGCTAGAGGGTCAAAACCTAGTTCCGTGAAAGTCAACTTTGGCACCCCAGGAAGGGTAATCCCGTGAAAGGGTAATAGTGGATACATCATGGTTTGCAAATAGGCAGAAAGGTGAATTGGAGCTACAGCTTTTAAAACCAGCTCAAATGATAGAGGAGGGTTCCTGATGGAGTGCTAGAGGGTCAAAACACACTTTCGTGAAAGTAAACTTTGTCACCCCAGGAAAGGTAATCCCGTGAAAGGGTATTAGGGAATACATCATGGTTTGGATGTAGGTGAAAATGTGAATCGGAGCTACAGCTCTTAAAACCAGCTGAAATGATAGAGGAGGGTTCCTGATGGAGTGCTAGAGGGTCAAAACACAGTTTCGTGAAAGTCAACTTTGGCACCCCAGGAAGGGTAATCCCGTGAAAGAGTAATAGTGGATACGGCCTGGTTTGCAAATAGGCTGAAAGGTGAATCGGAGCTACAGGTTTTAAAACCACCTGAAATGAGACAATAGTTATCCTGATGGAGTGCTAGAGGGTCAAAACACACTTTTGTGAAAGTCAACTTTGGCACCCCAGGAAGGGTAATCCCGTGAAAGGGTAATAGTGGACACGGCCTGCTTTGCAAATAAGCTGAAAGGTGAATCGGAGCTACAGGTTTTAAAACCAGCTCAAATGATAGAGGAGGGTTTCTGATGGAGTGTTGGAGGGTGAAAACCCAGTTCCTTGAAAGTCAACTTTGGCACCCAAGGAAGGGTAATCCCCTGAAAAGGTCATAGTGGATGCATCATGGTTTCCAAATAGGCAGAAAGGTGAATTGGAGCTATAGCTTTTAAAACCAGCTGAAATGATAGAGGAAGGTTCCTGATTGAGTGGTAGAGGGTCAAAACACACTTTCGTGAAAGTCAACTTTGGCACCCCAGGAAGGGTAATCCCGTGAAAGGGTAATAGTGGATACATAATGGTTCGGAAATAAATGGAAAGGTGGATTGGAGCTACAGCTCTTAAAATCAACTCAAATGATAGAGGAGGGTTCCTGATGGAGTGCTAGAGGGTCAAAACACAGTTCCGTGAAAGTCAACTTTGGCACCCCAGGAAGGGTAATCCCGTGAAAGGGTAATAGTGGACACATCATGGTTTGCAAATAGACAGAAAGCTGAATTGGAGCTATAGCTTTTAAAACCAGCTGAAATGATAGAGGAGGGTTCCTGATGGAGTGCTAGAGGGTCAAAACACACTTTTGTGAAAGTCAACTTTGGCACCCCAGGAAGGGTAATCCCGTGAAAGAGTATTAGTGGACACGGCCTGGTTTGCAAATAGGCTGAAAGGTGAATCGGAGCTACAGGTTTTAAAACCACCTGAAATGAGACAATAGTTATCCTGATGGAGTGCTAGAGGGTCAAAACCTAGTTCCGTGAAAGTCAACTTTGGCACCCCAGGAAGGGTAATCCCGTGAAAGGGTAATAGTGGATACATCATGGTTTGCAAATAGGCAGAAAGTTGAATTGGAGCTATAGCTTTTAAAACCAGCTGAAATGATAGAGGAAGGTTCCTGATTGAGTGGTAGAGGGTCAAAACACACTTTCGTGAAAGTCAACTTTGGCACCCCAGGAAGGGTAATCCCGTGAAAGGGTAATAGTGGATACATAATGGTTCGGAAATAAATGGAAAGGTGGATTGGAGCTACAGCTCTTAAAATCAACTCAAATGATAGAGGAGGGTTCCTGATGGAGTGCTAGAGGGTCAAAACCCAGTTCCTTGAAAGTCAACTTTGGCACCCCAGGAAGGGTAATCCCATGAAAAGGTCATAGTGGATGCATCATGGTTTCCAAATAGGCAGAAAGGTGAATTGGAGCTACAGCTTTTAAAAGCAGCTCAAATGATAGAGGAGGGTTCCTGATGGAGTGCTAGAGGGTCAAAACACACTTTCGTGAAAGCCAACTTTGTCACCCCAGGAAGGGAAATGCCGTGAAAGGGTAATAGGGGATACATCATGGTTTGGAAATAGGTAAAAGGGTTAATCGGAGCTACAGCTCTTAAAACCAGCTGAAATGATAGAGGAGGGTTCCTGATGGAGTGCTAGAGGGTCAAAACACAGTTTCGTGAAAGTCAACTTTGTCACCCCAGGAAGGGTAATCCCGTGAAAGGGTATTAGGGGATACATCATTTTTTGGAAATAGGCAAAAAGGTGAATCGGAGGTACAGGTTTTGAAACCAGCTGAAATGATAGAGGAGGGTTCCTGATGGAGTGCTAGAGGGTCAAAACACAGTTTCGTGAAAGTCAACTTTGGCACCCCAGGAAGGTTAATCCCGTGAAAGGGTAATAGTGGGTGAGTGAGTGAGTGAGTTTAGTTTTACGTCGCACTTAGCAATATTCCAGCTATATGGCAACGGTCTGTAAATAATCGAGTCTGGACCAGACAATCCAGTGATCAACAACATAAGCATCGATCTGCGCAATTGGGAACCGATGACATGTGTCAACCAAGTCAGCTAGTCTGACCACCCGATCCCGTTAGTCGCCTCTTACGACAAGCATAGTCACCTTTTATGGCAAGCATGGGTTGCTGAAGGCCTATTCTACCCCGGGACCTTCACGGGTCGGGTAATAGTGGACACGGCCTGGTTTGCAAATAGGCTGAAAGGTGAATCGGAGCTACAGGTTTTAAAACCAGCTCAAATGATAGAGGAGGGTTCCTGATGGAGTGTTAGAGGGTCAAAACCCAGTTCCTTGAAAGTCAACTTTGGCACCCCAGGAAGGGAAATCCCCTGAAAAGGTCATAGTGGATGCATCATGGTTTCCAAATAGGCAGAAAGGTGAATTGGAGCTACAGCTTTTAAAACCAGCTGAAATGATAGAGGAGGGTTCCTGATGGAGTGCTAGAGGGTCAAAACACAGTTTCGTGAAAGTCAACTTTGTCACCCCAGGAAAGGTAATCCCGTGAAAGGGTAATAGGAAATACATCATGGTTTGGATATAGGTGAAAATGTGAATCGGAGCTACAGCTCTTAAAAGCAGCTGAAATGATAGAGGAGGGTTCCTGATGGAGTGCTAGAGGGTCAAAACACAGTTTCGTGAAAGTCAACTTTGTCACCCCAGGAAGGGTAATCCCGTGAAAGGGTGATAGTGGATACATAATGGTTCGGAAATAAATGGAAAGGTGGATTGGAGCTACAGCTCTTAAAACCAGCTCAAATGATAGAGGAGGGTTCCTGATGGAGTGCTAGAGGGTCAAAACACAGTTTCGTGAAAGTCAACTTTGGCACCCCAGGAAGGGTAATCCCGTGAAAGGGTATTAGGGGATACATCATTTTTTGGAAATAGGCAAAAAGGTGAATCGGAGGTACAGGTTTTGAAACCACCTGAAATGATAGAGGAGGGTTCCTGATGGAGTGCTAGAGGGTCAAAACACACTTTCGTGAAAGTCAACTTTGGCACCCCAGGAAGGGTAATCCCGTGAAAGGGTAATAGTGGACACGGCCTGCTTTGCAAACAAGCTGAAAGGTGAATCGGAGCTACAGGTTTTAAAACCAGCTCAAATGATAGAGGAGGGTTCCTGATGGAGTGCTAGAGGGTCAAAACACACTTTCGTGAAAGTCAACTTTGTCACCCCAGGAAAGGTAATCCCGTGAAAGGGTATTAGGGAATACATCATGGTTTGGATATAGGTGAAAATGTGAATCGGAGCTACAGCTCTTAAAACCAGCTGAAATGATAGAGGAGGGTTCCTGATGGGGTGCTAGAGGGTCAAAACACAGTTTCGTGAAAGTCAACTTTGTCACCCCAGGAAGGGTAATCCCGTGAAAGAGTAATAGTGGATACGGCCTGGTTTGGAAATAGGCTGAAAGGTGAATCGGAGCTACAGGTTTTAAAACCACCTGAAATGAGACAATAGGTATCCTGATGGAGTGCTAGAGGGTCAAAACCTAGTTCCGTGAAAGTCAACTTTGGCACCCCAGGAAGGGTAATCCCGTGAAAGGGTAATAGTGGATACGGCCTGGTTTGCAAATAGGCAAAAAGGTGAATGGGAGCTACAGGTTTTAAAACCACCTGAAATGAGACAATAGTTATCCTGATGGAGTGCTAGAGGGTCAAAACACACTTTCGTGAAAGTCAACTTTGGCACCCCAGGAAGGGTAATCCCGTGAAAGGGTAATAGTGGACACGGCCTGCTTTGCAAATAAGCTAAAAGGTGAATCGGAGCTACAGGTTTTAAAACCAGCTCAAATGATAGAGGAGGGTTTCTGATGGAGTGTTGGAGGGTCAAAACCCAGTTCCTTGAAAGTCAACTTTGGCACCCAAGGAAGGGTAATCCCCTGAAAAGGTCATAGTGGATGCATCATGGTTTCCAAATAGGCAGAAAGGTGAATTGGAGCTACAGCTTTTAAAACCAGCTCAAATGATAGAGGAGGGTTCCTGATGGAGTGCTGGAGGGTCAAAACACAGCTTCGTGAAAGTCAACTTTGTCACCCCAGGAAAGGTAATCCCGTGAAAGGGTATTAGGGAATACATCATGGTTTGGATATAGGTGAAAATGTGAATCGGAGCTACAGCTCTTAAAACCAGCTGAAATGATAGAGGAGGGTTCCTGATGGAGTGCTAGAGGGTCAAAACACAGTTTCGTGAAAGTCAACTTTGTCACCATAGGAAGGGTAATCCCGTGAAAGAGTAATAGTGGATACGGCCTGGTTTGCAAATAGGCTGAAAGGTGAATCGGAGCTACAGGTTTTAAAACCACCTGAAATGAGACAATAGTTATCCTGATGGAGTGCTAGAGGGTCAAAACCTAGTTCCGTGAAAGTCAACTTTGGCACCCCAGGAAGGGTAATCCCGTAAAAGGGTAATAGTGGATACGGCGTGGTTTGCAAATAGGCTGAAAGGTGAATCGGAGCTACAGGTTTTAAAACCACCTGAAATGAGACAATAGTTATCCTGATGGAGTGCTAGAGGGTCAAAACCTAGTTCCGTGAAAGTCAACTTTGGCACCCCAGGAAGGGTAATCCCGTGAAAGGGTAATAGTGGATACATCATGGTTTGCAAATAGGCAGAAAGGTGAATTGGAGCTACAGCTTTTAAAACCAGCTCAAATGATAGAGGAGGGTTCCTGATGGAGTGCTAGAGGGTCAAAACACACTTTCGTGAAAGTAAACTTTGTCACCCCAGGAAAGGTAATCCCGTGAAAGGGTATTAGGGAATACATCATGGTTTGGATATAGGTGAAAATGTGAATCGGAGGTACAGCTCTTAAAACCAGCTGAAATGATAGAGGAGGGTTCCTGATGGAGTGCTAGAGGGTCAAAACACAGTTTCGTGAAAGTCAACTTTGTCACCCCAGGAAGGGTAATCCCGTGAAAGAGTAATAGTGGATACGGCCTGGTTTGCAAATAGGCTGAAAGGTGAATCGGAGCTACAGGTTTTAAAACCACCTGAAATGAGACAATAGTTATCCTGATGGAGTGCTAGAGGGTCAAAACACACTTTCGTGAAAGTCAACTTTGGCACCCCAGGAAGGGTAATCCCGTGAAAGGGTAATAGTGGATACGGCGTGGTTTGCAAATAGGCTGAAAGGTGAATGGGAGCTACAGGTTTTAAAACCACCTGAAATGAGACAATAGTTATCCTGATGGAGTGCTAGAGGGTCAAAACCTAGTTCCGTGAAAGTCAACTTTGGCACCCCAGGAAGGGTAATCCCGTGAAAGGGTAATAGTGGATACATCATGGTTTGCAAATAGGCAGAAAGGTGAATTGGAGCTACAGGTTTTAAAACCAGCTCAAATGATAGAGGAGGGTTCCTAATGGTGTGTTAGAGGGTCAAAACCCAGTTCCTTGAAAGTCAACTTTGGCACCCCAGGAAGGGTAATCCCCTGAAGAGGTCATAGTGGATGTATCATGGTTTCCAAATAGGCAGAAAGATGAATTGGAGCTACAGCTTTTAAAACCAGCTCAAATGATGGAGGAGGGTTCCTGATGGAGTGCTAGAGGGTCAAAACACAGTTTCGTGAAAGTCAACTTTGGCACCCCAGGAAGGGTAATCCCGTGAAAGGGTAACAGTGGATACATCATGGTTTGCAAATAGGCAGAAAGGTGAATTGGAGGGATAGCTCTTAAAACCACCTGAAATGATAGAGGAGGGTTCCTGATGGAGTGCTAGAGGGTCAAAACACACTTTCGTGAAAGTCAACTTTGGCACCCCAGGAAGGGTAATCCCGTGAAAGGGTAATAGTGGATACATAATGGTTCGGAAATAAATGGAAAGGTGAATTGGAGCTACAGCTCTTAAAACCAGCTCAAATGATAGAGCAGGGTTCCTGATGGAGTGCTAGAGGGTCAAAACACAGTTTCGTGAAAGTCAACTTTGGCACCCCAGGAAGGGTAATCCCGTGAAAGGGTGTTAGTGGATACATCATTTTTTGGAAATAGGCTGAAAGGTGAATCGGAGGTACAGGTTTTGAAACCAGCTGAAATGATAGAGGAGGGTTCCTGATGGAGTGCTAGAGGGTCAAAACACACTTTCGTGAAAGTCAACTTTGTCACCCCAGGAAGGGTAATCCCGTGAAAGAGTAATAGTGGATACGGCCTGGTTTGCAAATAGGCTGAAAGGTGAATCGGAGCTACAGGTTTTAAAACCACCTGAAATGAGACAATAGTTATCCTGATGGAGTGCTAGAGGGTCAAAACCTAGTTCCTTGAAAGTCAACTTTGGCACCCCAGGAAGGGTAATCCCGTGAAAGGGTAATAGTGGATACGGCGTGGTTTGCAAATAGGCTGAAAGGTGAATGGGAGCTACAGGTTTTAAAACCACCTGAAATGAGACAATAGTTATCCTGATGGAGTGCTAGAGGGTGAAAACCTAGTTCCGTGAAAGTCAACTTTGGCACCCCAGGAAGGGTAATCCCGTGAAAGGGTAATAGTGGATACATCATGGTTTGCAAATAGGCAGAAAGGTGAATTGGAGCTACAGGTTTTAAAACCAGCTCAAATGATAGAGGAGGGTTCCTAATGGTGTGTTAGAGGGTCAAAACCCAGTTCCTTGAAAGTCAACTTTGGCACCCCAGGAAGGGTAATCCCCTGAAGAGGTCATAGTGGATGTATCATGGTTTCCAAATAGGCAGAAAGATGAATTGGAGCTACAGCTTTTAAAACCAGCTCAAATGATGGAGGAGGGTTCCTGATGGAGTGCTAGAGGGTCAAAACCCAGTTTCGTGAAAGTCAACTTTGGCACCCCAGGAAGGGTAATCCCGTGAAAGGGTAACAGTGGATACATCATGGTTTGCAAATAGGCAGAAAGGTGAATTGGAGGGATAGCTCTTAAAACCAGCTGAAATGATAGAGGAGGGTTCCTGATGGAGTGCTAGAGGGTCAAAACACACTTTCGTGAAAGTCAACTTTGGCACCCCAGGAAGGGTAATCCCGTGAAAGGGTATTAGGGGATACATAATGGTTCGGAAATAAATGGAAAGGTGAATTGGAGCTACAGCTCTTAAAACCAGCTCCAATGATAGAGGAGGGTTCCTGATGGAGTGCTAGAGGGTCAAAACACACTTTCGTGAAAGTCAACTTTGTCACCCCAGGAAAGGTAGTCCCGTGAAAGGGTACTAGGAAATACATCATGGTTTGGATATAGGTGAAAATGTGAATCGGAGCTACAGCTCTCAAAAGCAGCTGAAATGATAGAGGAGGGTTCCTGATGGAGTGCTAGAGGGTCAAAACACACTTTCGTGAAAGTCAACTTTGTCACCCCAGGAAGGGTAATCCCGTGAAAGGGTAATAGTGGATACGGCCTGGTTTGCAAATAGACTGAAAGGTGAATCGGAGCTACAGGTTTGAAAACCACCTCAAATGGCACAATAGTTATCCTGATGGAGTGCTAGAGGGTCAAAACCTAGTTCCGTGAAAGTCAACTTTGGCACCCCAGGAAGGGTAATTCTGTGAAAGGGTAATAGTGGATACATCATGGTTTGCAAATAGGCAGAAAGTTGAATTGGAGCTATAGCTTTTAAAACCAGCTGAAATGATAGAGGAGGGTTCCTGATGGAGTGCTAGAGGGTCAAAACAAAGTTCCGTGAAAGTCAACTTTGGCACCCCAGGAAGGGTAATCCCGTGAAAGGGTAATAGTGGACACATCATGGTTTGCAAATAGACAGAAAGCTGAATTGGAGCTATAGCTTTGAAAACCAGCTGAAATGATAGAGGAGGGTTCCTGATGGAGTGCTAGAGGGTCAAAACACACTTTCGTGAAAGTCAACTTTGGCACCCCAGGAAGGGTAATCCCGTGAAAGGGTAATAGTGGACACATCATGGTTTGCAAATAGACAGAAAGCTGAATTGAAGCTATAGCTTTGAAAACCAGCTGAAATGATAGAGGAGGGTTCTTGATGGAGTGCTAGAGGGTCAAAACACACTTTCGTGAAAGTCAACTTTGGCACCCCAGGAAGGGTAATCCTGTGAAACGGTAATAGTGGATACGGCGTGGTTTGCAAATAGGCTGAAGGGTGAATCGGAGCTAGAGGTTTTAAAACCACCTGAAATGAGACAATAGTTATCCTGATGGAGTGCTAGAGGGTCAAAACCTAGTTCTGTGAAAGTCAACTTTGGCACCCCAGGAAGGGTAATCCCGTGAAAGGGTAATAGTGGATACGGCCTGGTTTGCAAATAGGCTGAAAGGTGAATCGGAGCTACAGGTTTTAAAACCACCTGAAATGAGACAATAGTTATCCTGATTGAGTGCTAGAGGGTCAAAACCTAGTTCCGTGAAAGTCAACTTTGGCACCCCAGGAAGGGTGATCCCGTGAAAGGGTAATAGTGGATACATCATGGTTTGCAAATAGGCAGAAAGGTGAATTGGAGGGACAGCTCTTAAAACCAGCTGAAATGATAGAGGAGGGTTCCTGATGGAGTGCTAGAGGGTCAAAACACACTTTCGTGAAAGTCAACTTTGGCACCCCAGGAAGGGTAATCCCGTGAAAAGGTAATAGTGGATACATAATGGTTCGGAAATAAATGAAAAGGTGAATTGGAGCTACAGCTCTTAAAACCAGCTCAAATGATGGAGGAGGGTTCCTGATGGAGTGCTAGAGGGTCAAAACACAGTTTCGTGAAAGTCAACTTTGGCACCCCAGGAAGGGTAATCCCGTGAAAGGGTAACAGTGGATACATCATGGTTTGCAAATAGGCAGAAAGGTGAATTGGAGCTACAGCTCTTAAAACCAGCTGAAATGATAGAGGAGGGTTCCTGATGGAGTGCTAGAGGGTCAAAACACACTTTCGTGAAAGGCAACTTTGTCATCCCAGGAAAGGTAATCCTGTGAAAGGGTAATAGGAAATACATCATGGTTTGGATATAGGTGAAAATGTGAATCGTAGCTACAGCTCTTAAAAGCAGCTCAAATGATAGAGGAGGGTTCCTGATGGAGTGCTAGAGGGTCAAAACACAGTTTCGTGAAAGTCAACTTTGGCACCCCAGGAAGGGTAATCCCGTGAAAGGGTAATAGTGGATACATAATGGTTCGGAAATAAATGGAAATGTGGATTGGAGCTACAGCTCTTACAATCAACTCAAATGATAGAGGAGGGTTCCTGATGGAGTGCTAGAGGGTCAAAACACAGTTCCGTGAAAGTCAACTTTGGCACCCCAGGAAGGGTAATCCCATGAAAGGGTAATAGTGGACACATCATGGTTTGCAAATAGGCAGAAAGTTGAATTGGAGCTTTAGCTTTTAAAACCAGCTGAAATGATAGAGGAGGGTTCCTGATGGAGTGCTAGAGGGTCAAAACACACTTTCGTGAAAGTCAACTTTGGCACCCCAGGAAGGGTAATCCCGTGAAAGGGTAATAGTGGACACGGCCTGGTTTGCAAATAGGCTGAAAGGTGAATCGGAGCTACAGGTTTTAAAACCACCTGAAATGAGACAATAGTTATCCTGATGGAGTGCTAGAGGGTCAAAACCTAGTTCCGTGAAAGTCAACTTTGGCACCCTAGGAAGGGTAATCCTGTGAAACGGTAATAGTGGATACGGCGTGGTTTGCAAATAGGCTGAAGGGTGAATCGGAGCTACAGGTTTTGAAACCACCTCAAATGACACAATAGTTATCCTGATGGAGTGCTAGAGGGTCAAAACCTAGTTCCGTGAAAGTCAACTTTGGCACCCCAGGAAGGGTAATCCCGTGAAAGGGTAATAGTGGATACATCATGGTTTGCAAATAGGCAGAAAGGTGAATTGGAGCTATAGCTTTTAAAACCAGCTGAAATGATAGAGGAGGGTTCCTGATGGAGTGCTAGAGGGTCAAAACACAGTTTCGTGAAAGTCAACTTTGTCACCCCAGGAAGGGTAATCCCGTGAAAGGGTAATAGTGGATACATAATGGTTCGGAAATAAATGGAAAGGTGGATTGGAGCTACAGCTCTTAAAATCAGCTCAAATGATAGAGGAGGGTTCCTGATCGAGTGCTAGAGGGTCAAAAGACAGTTTCGTGAAAGTCAACTTTGGCACCCCAGGAAGGGTAATCCCGTGAAAGGGTAATAGTGGACACATCACGGTTTGCAAATAGGCAGAAAGTTGAATTGGAGCTATAGCTTTTAAAACCAGCTGAAATGATAGAGGAGAGTTCCTGATGGAGTGCTAGAGGGTCAAAACACACTTTCGTGAAAGTCAACTTTGGCACCCCAGGAAGGGTAATCCCGTGAAAGAGTAATAGTGGACACGGCCTGTTGTGCAAATAGGCTGAAAGGTGAATCGGAGCTACAGGTTTGAAAACCACATCAAATGACACAATAGTTATCCTGATGGAGTGCTAGAGGGTCAAAACCTAGTTCCGTGAAAGTCAACTTTGGCACCCCAGGAAGGGTAATCCCGTGAAAGGGTAATAGTGGATACATCATGGTTTGCAAATAGGCAGAAAGGTGAATTGGAGCTATAGCTTTTAAAACCAGCTGAAATGATAGAGGAGGGTTCCTGATGGAGTGCTAGAGGGTCAAAACACACTTTCGTGAAAGTCAACTTTGGCACCCCAGGAAGGGTAATCCCGTGAAAGGGTAATAGTGGATACATAATGGTTCGGAAATAAATGGAAAGGTGAATTGGAGCTACAGCTCTTAAAACCAGCTGAAGTGATAGAGGAGGGTTCCTGATGGAGTGCTAGAGGGTCAAAACACACTTTCGTGAAAGTCAACTTTGGCACCCCAGGAAGGGTAATCCCGTGAAAGGTTATTAGGGATACATCATGGTTTGCAAATAGGCAGAAAGGTGAATTGGGGCTACAGCTCTTAAAACCAGCTGAAATGATAGAGGAGGGTTCCTGATGGAGTGGTAGAGGGTCAAAACACACTTTCGTGAAAGGCAACTTTGTCATCCCAGGAAAGGTAATCCTGTGAAAGGATAATAGGAAATATATCATGGTTTGGATATAGGTGAAAATGTGAATCGGAGCTACAGCTCTTGAAAGCAGCTGAAATGATAGAGGAGGGTTCCTGATGGAGTGCTAGAGGGTCAAAACACACTTTCGTGAAAGTCAACTTTGGCACCCCAGGAAGGGTCATCCCGTGAAAGGGTAATAGTGGATACATAATGGTTCGGAAATAAATGGAAAGGTGGATTGGAGCTACAGCTCTTAAAAGCAGCTGAAATGATAGAGGAGGGTTCCTGATGGAGTGCTAGAGGGTCAAAACACACTTTCGTGAAAGTCAACTTTGGCACCCCAGGAAGGGTAATCCCGTGAAAGGTTATTAGGGGATACATCTTTTTTTGGAAATAGGCAAAAAGGTGAATCGGAGGTACAGGTTTTGAAACCACCTGAAATGATAGAGGAGGGTTCCTGATGGAGTGCTAGAGGGTCAAAACACACTTTCGTGAAAGTCAACTTTGGCACCCCAGGAAGGGTAATCCCGTGAAAGGGTAATAGTGGACACGGCCTGGTTTGCAAATAGGCTGAAAGGTGAATCGGAGCTACAGGTTTTAGAACCAGCTCAAATGATAGAGGAGGGTTCCTGATAGAGTGTTAGAGGGTCAAAACCCAGTTCCTTGAAAGTCAACTTTGGCACCCCAGGAAGGGTAATCCCCTGAAAAGGTCATAGTGGATGCATCATGGTTTCCAAATAGGCAGAAAGGTGAATTGGAGCTACAGCTTTTAAAACCAGCTCAAATGATAGAGGAGGGTTCCTGATGGAGTGCTAGAGGGTCAAAACCCAGTTTCGTGAAAGTCAACTTTGTCACCCCAGGAAAGGTAATCCCGTGAAAGGGTATTAGGGAATACATCATGGTTTGGATATAGGTGAAAATGTGAATCGGAGCTACAGCTCTTAAAAGCAGCTGAAATGATAGAGGAGGGTTCTTGATGGAGTGCTAGAGGGTCAAAACACACTTTCGTGAAAGTCAACTTTGGCACCCCAGGAAGGGTAATCCCGTGAAAAAGTAATAGTGGACACGGCGTGGTTTGCAAATGGGCTGAAAGGTGAATCGGAGCTACAGGTTTTAAAACCACCTGAAATGAGACAATAGTTATCCTGATGGAGTGCTAGAGGGTCAAAACCTAGTTCCGTGAAAGTCAACTTTGGCACCCCAGGAAGGGTAATCCCGTGAAAGGGTAATAGTGGATACGGCGTGGTTTGCAAATAGGCTGAAAGGTGAATCGGAGCTACAGGTTTTAAAACCACCTCAAATGACACAATAGTTATCCTGATGGAGTGCTAGAGGGTCAAAACCTAGTTCCGTGAAAGTCAACTTTGGCACCCCAGGAAGGGTGATCCCGTGAAAGGGTAATAGTGGATACATCATGGTTTGCAAATAGGCAGAAAGGTGAATTGGAGCTATAGCTCTTAAAACCAGCTGAAATGATAGAGGAGGGTTCCTGATGGAGTGCTAGAGGGTCAAAACACACTTTCGTGAAAGTCATCTTTGGCACCCCAGGAAGGGTAATCCCGTGAAAGGGTAATAGTGGATAGATAATGGTTCGGAAATAAATGGAAAGGTGAATTGGAGCTACAGCTCTTAAAACCAGCTCAAATGATAGAGGAGGGTTCCTGATGGAGTGCTAGAGGGTCAAAACCCTGTTTCGTGAAAGTCAACTTTGTCACCCCGGGAAAGGTAATCCCGTGAAAGGGTATTAGGGAATACATCATGGTTTGGACATAGGTGAAAATGTGAATTGGAGCTACAGCTCTTAAAAGCAGCTGAAATGATAGAGGAGGGTTCTTGATGGAGTGCTAGAGGGTCAAAACACACTTTCGTGAAAGTCAACTTTGGCACCCCAGGAAGGGTAATCCCGTGAAAGAGTAATAGTGGACACGGCGTGGTTTGCAAATGGGCTGAAAGGTGAATCGGAGCTACAGGTTTTAAAACCACCTCAAATGACACAATAGTTATCCTGATGGAGTGCTAGAAGGTCAAAACCTAGTTCCGTGAAAGTCAACTTTGGCACCCCAGGAAGGGTAATCCCGTGAAAGGGTAATAGTGGATACGGCGTGGTTTGCAAATAGGCAGAAAGGTGAATCGGAGCTAGAGGTTTTAAAACCACCTCAAATGACACAATAGTTATCCTGATGGAGTGCTAGAGGGTCAAAACCTAGTTCCGTGAAAGTCAACTTTGGCACCCCAGGAAGGGTAATCCCGTGAAAGGGTAATAGTGGATACGGCGTGGTTTGCAAATAGGCAGAAAGGTGAATCGGAGCTACAGGTTTTAAAACCACCTCAAATGACACAATAGTTATCCTGATGGAGTGCTAGAAGGTCAAAACCTAGTTCCGTGAAAGTCAACTTTGGCACCCCAGGAAGGGCGATCCCGTGAAAGGGTAATAGTGGATACATAATGGTTCGGAAATAAATGGAAAGGTGAACTGGAGCTACAGCTCTTAAAACCAGCTCAAATGATAGAGGAGGGTTCCTGATGGAGTGCTAGATTGTCAAAACACACTTTCGTGAAAGTCAACTTTGGCACCCCAGGAAGGGTAATCCCGTGAAAGGTTATTAGGGATACATCATGGTTTGCAAATAGGCAGAAAGGTGAATTGGAGCTACAACTCTTAAAACCAGCTGAAATGATAGAGGAGGGTTCCTGATGGAGTGCTAGAGGGTCAAAACACACTTTCGTGAAAGGCAACTTTGTCATCCCAGGAAAGGTAATCCTGTGAAAGGATAATAGGAAATATATCATGGTTTGGATATAGGTGAAAATGTGAATCGGAGCTACAGCTCTTAAAAGCAGCTGAAATGATAGAGGAGGGTTCCTGATGGAGTGCTAGAGGGTCAAAACACACTTTCGTGAAAGTCAACTTTGGCACCCCAGGAAGGGTAATCCCGTGAAAGGGTAATAGTGGATACATAATGGTTCGGAAATAAATGGAAAGGTGGATTGGAGCTACAGCTCTTAAAAGCAGCTCAAATGATAGAGGAGGGTTCCTGATGGAGTGCTAGAGGGTCAAAACACACTTTCGTGAAAGTCAACTTTGGCACCCCAGGAAGGGTAATCCCGTGAAAGGTTTCTAGGGGATACATCATTTTTTGGAAATAGGCAAAAAGGTGAATCGGAGGTACAGGTTTTGAAACCACCTGAAATGATAGAGGAGGGTTCCTGATGGAGTGCTAGAGGGTCAAAACACACTTTCGTGAAAGTCAACTTTGGCACCCCAGGAAGGGTAATCCCGTGAAAGGGTAATAGTGGACACGGCCTGGTTTGCAAATAGGCTGAAAGGTGAATCGGAGCTACAGGTTTTAAAACCACCTGAAATGAGACAATAGTTATCCTGATGGAGTGCTAGAGGGTCAAAACCTAGTTCCGTGAAAGTCAACTTTGGCACCCCAGGAAGGGTGATCCTGTGAAACGGTAATAGTGGATACGGCGTGGTTTGCAAATAGGCTGAAGGGTGAATCGGAGCTACAGGTTTTGAAACCACCTCAAATGACACAATAGTTATCCTGATGGAGTGCTAGAGGGTCAAAACCTAGATCCGTGAAAGTCAACTTTGGCACCCCAGGAAGGGTAATCCCGTGAAAGGGTAATAGTGGATACATCATGGTTTGCAAATAGGCAGAAAGGTGAATTGGAGCTATAGCTTTTAAAACCAGCTGAAATGATAGAGGAGGGTTCCTGATGGAGTGCTAGAGGGTCAAAACACAGTTTCGTGAAAGTCAACTTTGTCACCCCAGGAAGGGTAATCCCGTGAAAGGGTAATAGTGGATACATAATGGTTCGGAAATAAATGGAAAGGTGGATTGGAGCTACAGCTCTTAAAATCAGCTCAAATGATAGAGGAGGGTTCCTGATCGAGTGCTAGAGGGTCAAAACACAGTTTCGTGAAAGTCAACTTTGGCACCCCAGGAAGGGTAATCCCGTGAAAGGGTAATAGTGGACACATCACGGTTTGCAAATAGGCAGAAAGTTGAATTGGAGCTATAGCTTTTAAAACCAGCTGAAATGATAGAGGAGAGTTCCTGATGGAGTGCTAGAGGGTCAAAACACACTTTCGTGAAAGTCAACTTTGTCACCCCAGGAAGGGTAATCCCGTGAAAGAGTAATAGTGGACACGGCCTGTTGTGCAAATAGGCTGAAAGGTGAATCGGAGCTACAGGTTTGAAAACCACATCAAATGACACAATAGTTATCCTGATGGAGTGCTAGAGGGTCAAAACCTAGTTCCGTGAAAGTCAACTTTGGCACCCCAGGAAGGGTAATCCCGTGAAAGGGTAATAGTGGATACATCATGGTTTGCAAATAGGCAGAAAGGTGAATTGGAGCTATAGCATTTATAAAAACCAGCTGAAATGATAGAGGAGGGTTCCTGATGGAGTGCTAGAGGGTCAAAACACACTTTCGTGAAAGTCAACTTTGGCACCCCAGGAAGGGTAATCCCGTGAAAGGTTATTAGGGGATACATCTTTTTTTGGAAATATGCAAAAAGGTGAATCGGAGGTACAGGTTTTGAAACCACCTGAAATGATAGAGGAGGGTTCCTGATGGAGTGCTAGAGGGTCAAAACACACTTTCGTGAAAGTCAACTTTGGCACCCCAGGAAGGGTAATCCCGTGAAAGGGTAATAGTGGACACGGCCTGGTTTGCAAATAGGCTGAAAGGTGAATCGGAGCTACAGGTTTTAGAACCAGCTCAAATGATAGAGGAGGGTTCCTGATAGAGTGTTAGAGGGTCAAGACCCAGTTCCTTGAAAGTCAACTTTGGCACCCCAGGAAGGGTAATCCCCTGAAAAGGTCATAGTGGATGCATCATGGTTTCCAAATAGGCAGAAAGGTGAATTGGAGCTACAGCTTTTAAAACCAGCTCAAATGATAGAGGAGGGTTCCTGATGGAGTGCTAGAGGGTCAAAACCCAGTTTCGTGAAAGTCAACTTTGTCACCCCAGGAAAGGTAATCCCGTGAAAGGGTATTAGGGAATACATCATGGTTTGGATATAGGTGAAAATGTGAATCGGAGCTACAGCTCTTAAAAGCAGCTGAAATGATAGAGGAGGGTTCTTGATGGAGTGCTAGAGGGTCAAAACACACTTTCGTGAAAGTCAACTTTGGCACCCCAGGAAGGGTAATCCCGTGAAAGAGTAATAGTGGACACGGCGTGGTTCGCAAATGGGCTGAAAGGTGAATCGGAGCTACAGGTTTTAAAACCACCTGAAATGAGACAATAGTTATCCTGATGGAGTGCTAGAGGGTCAAAACCTAGTTCCGTGAAAGTGAACTTTGGCACCCCAGGAAGGGTAATCCCGTGAAAGGGTAATAGTGGATACGACGTGGTTTGCAAATAGGCTGAAAGGTGAATCGGAGCTACAGGTTTTAAAACCACCTCAAATGACACAATAGTTATCCTGATGGAGTGCTAGAGGGTCAAAACCTAGTTCCGTGAAAGTCAACTTTGGCACCCCAGGAAGGGTGATCCCGTGAAAGGGTAATAATGGATACATCATGGTTTGCAAATAGGCAGAAAGGTGAATTGGAGCTATAGCTCTTAAAACCAGCTGAAATGATAGAGGAGGGTTCCTGATGGAGTGCTAGAGGGTCAAAACACACTTTCGTGAAAGTCATCTTTGGCACCCCAGGAAGGGTAATCCCGTGAAAGGGGATTAGGGGATACATAATGGTTCGGAAATAAATGGAAAGGTGAATTGGAGCTACAGCTCTTAAAACCAGCTCAAATGATAGAGGAGGGTTCCTGATGGAGTGCTAGAGGGTCAAAACCCAGTTTCGTGAAAGTCAACTTTGTCACCCCAGGAAAGGTAATCCCGTGAAAGGGTATTAGGGAATACATCATGGTTTGGATATAGGTGAAAATGTGAATCGGAGCTACAGCTCTTAAAAGCAGCTGAAATGATAGAGGAGGGTTCTTGATGGAGTGCTAGAGGGTCAAAACACACTTTCGTGAAAGTCAACTTTGGCACCCCAGGAAGGGTAATCCCGTGAAAGAGTAATAGTGGACACGGCGTGGTTCGCAAATGGGCTGAAAGGTGAATCGGAGCTACAGGTTTTAAAACCACCTGAAATGAGACAATAGTTATCCTGATGGAGTGCTAGAGGGTCAAAACCTAGTTCCGTGAAAGTGAACTTTGGCACCCCAGGAAGGGTAATCCCGTGAAAGGGTAATAGTGGATACGACGTGGTTTGCAAATAGGCTGAAAGGTGAATCGGAGCTACAGGTTTTAAAACCACCTCAAATGACACAATAGTTATCCTGATGGAGTGCTAGAGGGTCAAAACCTAGTTCCGTGAAAGTCAACTTTGGCACCCCAGGAAGGGTGATCCCGTGAAAGGGTAATAATGGATACATCATGGTTTGCAAATAGGCAGAAAGGTGAATTGGAGCTATAGCTCTTAAAACCAGCTGAAATGATAGAGGAGGGTTCCTGATGGAGTGCTAGAGGGTCAAAACACACTTTCGTGAAAGTCATCTTTGGCACCCCAGGAAGGGTAATCCCGTGAAAGGGGATTAGGGGATACATAATGGTTCGGAAATAAATGGAAAGGTGAATTGGAGCTACAGCTCTTAAAACCAGCTCAAATGATAGAGGAGGGTTCCTGATGGAGTGCTAGAGGGTCAAAACCCAGTTTCGTGAAAGTCAACTTTGTCACCCCAGGAAAGGTAATCCCGTGAAAGGGTATTAGGGAATACATCATGGTTTGGATATAGGTGAAAATGTGAATCGGAGCTACAGCTCTTAAAAGCAGCTGAAATGATAGAGGAGGGTTCTTGATGGAGTGCTAGAGGGTCAAAACACACTTTCGTGAAAGTCAACTTTGGCACCCCAGGAAGGGTAATCCTGTGAAACGGTAATAGTGGATACTGCGTGGTTTGCAAATAGGCTGAAGGGTGAATCGGAGCTAGAGGTTTTAAAACCACCTGAAATGAGACAATAGTTATCCTGATGGAGTGCTAGAGGGTCAAAACCTAGTTCCGTGAAAGTCAACTTTGGCACCCCAGGAAGGGTAATCCCGTGAAAGGGTAATAGTGGATACATCATGGTTTGCAAATAGGCAGAAAGGTGAATTGGAGCTATAGCTTTTAAAACCAGCTGAAATGATAGAGGAGGGTTCCTGATGGAGTGCTAGAGGGTCAAAACACAGTTTCGTGAAAGTCAACTTTGTCACCCCAGGAAGGGTAATCCCGTGAAAGGGTAATAGTGGATACATAATGGTTCGGAAATAAATGGAAAGGTGGATTGGAGCTACAGCTCTTAAAATCAGCTCAAATGATAGAGGAGGGTTCCTGATGGAGTGCTAGAGGGTCAAAACACACTTTCGTGAAAGTCAACTTTGTCACCCCAGGAAGGGTAATCCCGTGAAAGGGTAATAGTGGACACGGCCTGGTTTGCAAATAGGCTGAAAGGTGAATCGGAGCTACAGGTTTTAGAACCAGCTCAAATGATAGAGGAGGGTTCCTGATAGAGTGTTAGAGGGTCAAAACCCAGTTGCTTGAAAGTCAACTTTGGCACCCCAGGAAGGGTAATCTCCTGAAAAGGTCATAGTGGATGCATCATGGTTTCCAAATAGGCTGAAAGGTGAATTGGAGCTACAGCTTTTAAAACCAGCTCAAATGATAGAGGAGGGTTCCTGATGGAGTGCTAGAGGGTCAAAACACACTTTCGTGAAAGTCAACTTTGTCACCCCAGGAAAGGTAATCCCGTGAAAGGGTATTAGGGGATACATAATGGTTCGGAAATAAATGGAAAGGTGAATTGGAGCTACAGCTCTTAAAACCAGCTCAAATGATAGAGGAGGGTTCCTGATGGAGTGCTAGAGGGTCAAAACACACTTTCGTGAAAGTCAACTTTGGCACCCCAGGAAAGGTAATCCCGTGAAAGGGTATTGGGGAATACATCATGGTTTGGATATAGGTGAAAATGTGAATCGGAGCTACAGCTCTTAAAAGCAGCTCAAATGATAGAGGAGGGTTCTTGATGGAGTGCTAGAGGGTCAAAACACACTTTCGTGAAAGTCAAATTTGGCACCCCAGGAAGGGTAATCCCGTGAAAGAGTAATAGTGGACACGGCGTGGTTTGCAAATGGGCTGAAAGGTGAATCGGACCTACAGGTTTTAAAACCACCTGAAATGAGACAATAGTTATCCTGATGGAGTGCTAGAGGGTCAAAACACACTTTCGTGAAAGTCAACTTTGGCACCCCAGGAAGGGTAATCCTGTGAAACGGTAATAGTGGATACGGCGTGGTTTGCAAATAGGCTGAAGGGTGAATCGGAGCTAGAGGTTTTAAAACCACCTGAAATGAGACAATAGTTATCCTGATGGAGTGCTAGAGGGTCAAAACCTAGTTCCGTGAAAGTCAACTTTGGCACCCCAGGAAGGGTAATCCCGTGAAAGGGTAATAGTGGATACATCATGGTTTGCAAATAGGCAGAAAGGTGAATTGGAGCTATAGCTTTTAAAACCAGCTGAAATGATAGAGGAGGGTTCCTGATGGAGTGCTAGAGGGTCAAAACACAGTTTCGTGAAAGTCAACTTTGTCACCCCAGGAAGGGTAATCCCGTGAAAGGGTAATAGTGGATACATAATGGTTCGGAAATAAATGGAAAGGTGGATTGGAGCTACAGCTCTTAAAATCAGCTCAAATGATAGAGGAGGGTTCCTGATGGAGTGCTAGAGGGTCAAAACACACTTTCGTGAAAGTCAACTTTGTCACCCCAGGAAGGGTAATCCCGTGAAAGGGTAATAGTGGACACGGCCTGGTTTGCAAATAGGCTGAAAGGTGAATCGGAGCTACAGGTTTTAGAACCAGCTCAAATGATAGAGGAGGGTTCCTGATAGAGTGTTAGAGGGTCAAAACCCAGTTGCTTGAAAGTCAACTTTGGCACCCCAGGAAGGGTAATCTCCTGAAAAGGTCATAGTGGATGCATCATGGTTTCCAAATAGGCAGAAAGGTGAATTGGAGCTACAGCTTTTAAAACCAGCTCAAATGATAGAGGAGGGTTCCTGATGGAGTGCTAGAGGGTCAAAACACACTTTCGTGAAAGTCAACTTTGTCACCCCAGGAAAGGTAATCCCGTGAAAGGGTATTAGGGGATACATAATGGTTCGGAAATAAATGGAAAGGTGAATTGGAGCTACAGCTCTTAAAACCAGCTCAAATGATAGAGGAGGGTTCCTGATGGAGTGCTAGAGGGTCAAAACACACTTTCGTGAAAGTCAACTTTGGCACCCCAGGAAAGGTAATCCCGTGAAAGGGTATTGGGGAATACATCATGGTTTGGATATAGGTGAAAATGTGAATCGGAGCTACAGCTCTTAAAAGCAGCTCAAATGATAGAGGAGGGTTCTTGATGGAGTGCTAGAGGGTCAAAACACACTTTCGTGAAAGTCAACTTTGGCACCCCAGGAAGGGTAATCCCGTGAAAGAGTAATAGTGGACACGGCGTGGTTTGCAAATGGGCTGAAAGGTGAATCGGAGCTACAGGTTTTAAAACCACCTGAAATGAGACAATAGTTATCCTGATGGAGTGCTAGAGGGTCAAAACACACTTTCGTGACAGTCAACTTTGGCACCCCAGGAAGGGTAATCCCGTGAAAGGGTAATAGTGGATACGGCGTGGTTTGCAAATAGGCTGAAAGGTGAATCGGAGCTACAGGTTTTAAAACCACCTCAAATGACACAATAGTTATCCTGATGGAGTGCTAGAGGGTCAAAACCTAGTTCCGTGAAAGTCAACTTTGGCACCCCAGGAAGGGTAATCCCGTGAAAGGGTAATAGTGGATACATCATGGTTTGCAAATAGGCAGAAAGGTGAATTGGATGGACAGCTCTTAAAAGCAGCTGAAATGATAGAGGAGGGTTCCTGATGGAGTGCTAGAGGGTCAAAACACACTTTCGTGAAAGTCAACTTTGGCACCCCAGGAAGGGTAATCCCGTGAAAGGGTATTGGGGAATACATCATGGTTTGGATATAGGTGAAAATGTGAATCGGAGCTACAGCTTTTAAAAGCAGCTGAAATGATAGAGGAGTGTTCTTGATGGAGTGCTAGAGGGTCAAAACACACTTTCGTGAAAGTCAACTTTGGCACCCCAGGAAGGGTAATCCCGTGAAAGGGTAATAGTGGATACGGCGTGGTTTGCAAATGGGCTGAAAGGTGAATCGGAGCTACAGGTTTTAAAACCACCTGAAATGAGACAATAGTTATCCTGATGGAGTGCTAGAGGGTCAAAACCTAGTTCCGTGAAAGTCAACTTTGGCACCCCAGGAAGGGTAATCCCGTGAAAGGGTAATAGTGGATACGGCGTGGTTTGCAAATAGGCTGAAAGGTGAATCGGAGCTACAGGTTTTAAAACCACCTCAAATGACACAATAGTTATCCTGATGGAGTGCTAGAGGGTCAAAACCTAGTTCCGTGAAAGTCAACTTTGGCACCCCAGGAAGGGTGATCCCGTGAAAGGGTAATAGTGGATAGATAATGGTTCGGAAATAAATGGAAAGGTGAATTGGAGCTACAGCTCTTAAAACCAGCTGAAATGATAGAGGAGGGTTCCTGATGGAGTGCTAGAGGGTCAAAACACACTTTCGTGAAAGTCAACTTTGGCACCCCAGGAAGGGTAATCCCGTGAAAGGTTATTAGGGATACATCATGGTTTGCAAATAGGCAGAAAGGTGAATTGGAGCTACAGCTCTTAAAACCAGCTGAAATGATAGAGGAGGGTTCCTGATGGAGTGCTAGAGGGTCAAAACACACTTTCGTGAAAGGCAACTTTGTCATCCCAGGAAAGGTAATCCTGTGAAAGGGTAATAGGAAATATATCATGGTTTGGATATAGGTGAAAATGTGAATCGGAGCTACAGCTCTTAAAAGCAGCTGAAATGATAGAGGAGGGTTCCTGATGGAGTGCTAGAGGGTCAAAACACACTTTCGTGAAAGTCAACTTTGGCACCCCAGGAAGGGTAATCCCGTGAAAGGGTAATAGTGGATACATAATGGTTCGGAAATAAATGGAAAGGTGGATTGGAGCTACAGCTCTTAAAAGCAGCTCAAATGATAGAGGAGGGTTCCTGATGGAGTGCTAGAGGGTCAAAACACACTTTCGTGAAAGTCAACTTTGGCACCCCAGGAAGGGTAATCCCGTGAAAGAGTAATAGTGGACACGGCCTGTTGTGCAAATAGGCTGAAAGGTGAATCGGAGCTACAGGTTTGAAAACCACATCAAATGACACAATAGTTATCCTGATGGAGTGCTAGAGGGTCAAAACCTAGTTCCGTGAAAGTCAACTTTGGCACCCCAGGAAGGGTAATCCCGTGAAAGGGTAATAGTGGATACATCATGGTTTGCAAATAGGCAGAAAGGTGAATTGGAGCTATAGCATTTATAAAAACCAGCTGAAATGATAGAGGAGGGTTCCTGATGGAGTGCTAGAGGGTCAAAACACACTTTCGTGAAAGTCAACTTTGGCACCCCAGGAAGGGTAATCCCGTGAAAGAGTAATAGTGGACACGGCCTGTTGTGCAAATAGGCTGAAAGGTGAATCGGAGCTACAGGTTTGAAAACCACATCAAATGACACAATAGTTATCCTGATGGAGTGCTAGAGGGTCAAAACCTAGTTCCGTGAAAGTCAACTTTGGCACCCCAGGAAGGGTAATCCCGTGAAAGGGTAATAGTGGATACATCATGGTTTGCAAATAGGCAGAAAGGTGAATTGGAGCTATAGCATTTATAAAAACCAGCTGAAATGATAGAGGAGGGTTCCTGATGGAGTGCTAGAGGGTCAAAACACACTTTCGTGAAAGTCAACTTTGGCACCCCAGGAAGGGTAATCCCGTGAAAGGGTAATAGTGGATACATAATGGTTCGGAAATAAATGGAAAGGTGAATTGGAGCTACAGCTCTTGAAACCAGCTGAAATGATAGAGGAGGGTTCCTGATGGAGTGCTAGAGGGTCAAAACACACTTTCGTGAAAGTCAACTTTGGCACCCCAGGAAGGGTAATCCCGTGAAAGGTTATTAGGGGATACATCTTTTTTTGGAAATATGCAAAAAGGTGAATCGGAGGTACAGGTTTTGAAACCAGCTCAAATGATAGAGGAGGGTTCCTGATGGAGTGCTAGAGGGTCAAAACACACTTTCGTGAAAGTCAACTTTGGCACCCCAGGAAGGGTAATCCCGTGAAAGGGTAATAGTGGACACGGCCTGGTTTGCAAATAGGCTGAAAGGTGAATCGGAGCTACAGGTTTTAGAACCAGCTCAAATGATAGAGGAGGGTTCCTGATAGAGTGTTAGAGGGTCAAGACCCAGTTCCTTGAAAGTCAACTTTGGCACCCCAGGAAGGGTAATCCCCTGAAAAGGTCATAGTGGATGCATCATGGTTTCCAAATAGGCAGAAAGGTGAATTGGAGCTACAGCTTTTAAAACCAGCTCAAATGATAGAGGAGGGTTCCTGATGGAGTGCTAGAGGGTCAAAACCCAGTTTCGTGAAAGTCAACTTTGTCACCCCAGGAAAGGTAATCCCGTGAAAGGGTATTAGGGAATACATCATGGTTTGGATATAGGTGAAAATGTGAATCGGAGCTACAGCTCTTAAAAGCAGCTGAAATGATAGAGGAGGGTTCTTGATGGAGTGCTAGAGGGTCAAAACACACTTTCGTGAAAGTCAACTTTGGCACCCCAGGAAGGGTAATCCCGTGAAAGAGTAATAGTGGACACGGCGTGGTTTGCAAATGGGCTGAAAGGTGAATCGGAGCTACAGGTTTTAAAACCACCTGAAATGAGACAATAGTTATCCTGATGGAGTGCTAGAGGGTCAAAACCTAGTTCCGTGAAAGTCAACTTTGGCACCCCAGGAAGGGTAATCCCGTGAAAGGGTAATAGTGGATACGACGTGGTTTGCAAATAGGCTGAAAGGTGAATCGGAGCTACAGGTTTTAAAACCACCTCAAATGACACAATAGTTATCCTGATGGAGTGCTAGAGGGTCAAAACCTAGTTCCGTGAAAGTCAACTTTGGCACCCCAGGAAGGGTGATCCCGTGAAAGGGTAATAATGGATACATCATGGTTTGCAAATAGGCAGAAAGGTGAATTGGAGCTATAGCTCTTAAAACCAGCTGAAATGATAGAGGAGGGTTCCTGATGGAGTGCTAGAGGGTCAAAACACACTTTCGTGAAAGTCATCTTTGGCACCCCAGGAAGGGTAATCCCGTGAAAGGGGATTAGGGGATACATAATGGTTCGGAAATAAATGGAAAGGTGAATTGGAGCTACAGCTCTTAAAACCAGCTCAAATGATAGAGGAGGGTTCCTGATGGAGTGCTAGAGGGTCAAAACCCAGTTTCGTGAAAGTCAACTTTGTCACCCCAGGAAAGGTAATCCCGTGAAAGGGTATTAGGGAATACATCATGGTTTGGATATAGGTGAAAATGTGAATCGGAGCTACAGCTCTTAAAAGCAGCTGAAATGATAGAGGAGGGTTCTTGATGGAGTGCTAGAGGGTCAAAACACACTTTCGTGAAAGTCAACTTTGGCACCCCAGGAAGGGTAATCCTGTGAAACGGTAATAGTGGATACGGCGTGGTTTGCAAATAGGCTGAAGGGTGAATCGGAGCTAGAGGTTTTAAAACCACCTGAAATGAGACAATAGTTATCCTGATGGAGTGCTAGAGGGTCAAAACCTAGTTCCGTGAAAGTCAACTTTGGCACCCCAGGAAGGGTAATCCCGTGAAAGGGTATTAGGGGATACATCATGGTTTGCAAATAGGCAGAAAGGTGAATTGGAGCTATAGCTTTTAAAACCAGCTGAAATGATAGAGGAGGGTTCCTGATGGAGTGCTAGAGGGTCAAAACACAGTTTCGTGAAAGTCAACTTTGTCACCCCAGGAAGGGTAATCCCGTGAAAGGGTAATAGTGGATACATAATGGTTCGGAAATAAATGGAAAGGTGGATTGGAGCTACAGCTCTTAAAATCAGCTCAAATGATAGAGGAGGGTTCCTGATGGAGTGCTAGAGGGTCAAAACACAGTTTCGTGAAAGTCAACTTTGGCACCCCAGGAAGGGTAATCCCTTGAAAGGGTAATAGTGGATACATCACGGTTTGCAAATAGGCAGAAAGTTGAATTGGAGCTATAGCTTTTAAAACCAGCTGAAATGATAGAGGAGGGTTCCTGATGGAGTGCTAGAGGGTCAAAACACACTTTCGTGAAAGTCAACTTTGTCACCCCAGGAAGGGTAATCCCGTGAAAGGGTAATAGTGGACACGGCCTGGTTTGCAAATAGGCTGAAAGGTGAATCGGAGCTACAGGTTTTAGAACCAGCTCAAATGATAGAGGAGGGTTCCTGATAGAGTGTTAGAGGGTCAAAACCCAGTTGCTTGAAAGTCAACTTTGGCACCCCAGGAAGGGTAATCTCCTGAAAAGGTCATAGTGGATGCATCATGGTTTCCAAATAGGCACAAAGGTGAATTGGAGCTACAGCTTTTAAAACCAGCTCAAATGATAGAGGAGGGTTCCTGATGGAGTGCTAGAGGGTCAAAACACACTTTCGTGAAAGTCAACTTTGTCACCCCAGGAAAGGTAATCCCGTGAAAGGGTATTAGGGGATACATAATGGTTCGGAAATAAATGGAAAGGTGAATTGGAGCTACAGCTCTTAAAACCAGCTCAAATGATAGAGGAGGGTTCCTGATGGAGTGCTAGAGGGTCAAAACACACTTTCGTGAAAGTCAACTTTGGCACCCCAGGAAAGGTAATCCCGTGAAAGGGTATTGGGGAATACATCATGGTTTGGATATAGGTGAAAATGTGAATCGGAGCTACAGCTCTTAAAAGCAGCTCAAATGATAGAGGAGGGTTCTTGATGGAGTGCTAGAGGGTCAAAACACACTTTCGTGAAAGTCAACTTTGGCACCCCAGGAAGGGTAATCCCGTGAAAGAGTAATAGTGGACACGGCGTGGTTTGCAAATGGGCTGAAAGGTGAATCGGAGCTACAGGTTTTAAAACCACCTGAAATGAGACAATAGTTATCCTGATGGAGTGCTAGAGGGTCAAAACACACTTTCGTGACAGTCAACTTTGGCACCCCAGGAAGGGTAATCCCGTGAAAGGGTAATAGTGGATACGGCGTGGTTTGCAAATAGGCTGAAAGGTGAATCGGAGCTACAGGTTTTAAAACCACCTCAAATGACACAATAGTTATCCTGATGGAGTGCTAGAGGGTCAAAACCTAGTTCCGTGAAAGTCAACTTTGGCACCCCAGGAAGGGTAATCCCGTGAAAGGGTAATAGTGGATACATCATGGTTTGCAAATAGGCAGAAAGGTGAATTGGATGGACAGCTCTTAAAAGCAGCTGAAATGATAGAGGAGGGTTCCTGATGGAGTGCTAGAGGGTCAAAACACACTTTCGTGAAAGTCAACTTTGGCACCCCAGGAAGGGTAATCCCGTGAAAGGGTATTGGGGAATACATCATGGTTTGGATATAGGTGAAAATGTGAATCGGAGCTACAGCTTTTAAAAGCAGCTGAAATGATAGAGGAGTGTTCTTGATGGAGTGCTAGAGGGTCAAAACACACTTTCGTGAAAGTCAACTTTGGCACCCCAGGAAGGGTAATCCCGTGAAAGGGTAATAGTGGATACGGCGTGGTTTGCAAATGGGCTGAAAGGTGAATCGGAGCTACAGGTTTTAAAACCACCTGAAATGAGACAATAGTTATCCTGATGGAGTGCTAGAGGGTCAAAACCTAGTTCCGTGAAAGTCAACTTTGGCACCCCAGGAAGGGTAATCCCGTGAAAGGGTAATAGTGGATACGGCGTGGTTTGCAAATAGGCTGAAAGGTGAATCGGAGCTACAGGTTTTAAAACCACCTCAAATGACACAATAGTTATCCTGATGGAGTGCTAGAGGGTCAAAACCTAGTTCCGTGAAAGTCAACTTTGGCACCCCAGGAAGGGTGATCCCGTGAAAGGGTAATAGTGGATAGATAATGGTTCGGAAATAAATAAAAAGGTGAATTGGAGCTACAGCTCTTAAAACCAGCTGAAATGATAGAGGAGGGTTCCTGATGGAGTGCTAGAGGGTCAAAACACACTTTCGTGAAAGTCAACTTTGGCACCCCAGGAAAGGTAATCCCGTGAAAGGGTATTGGGGAATACATCATGGTTTGGATATAGGTGAAAATGTGAATCGGAGCTACAGCTCTTAAAAGCAGCTCAAATGATAGAGGAGGGTTCTTGATGGAGTGCTAGAGGGTCAAAACACACTTTCGTGAAAGTCAAATTTGGCACCCCAGGAAGGGTAATCCCGTGAAAGAGTAATAGTGGACACGGCGTGGTTTGCAAATGGGCTGAAAGGTGAATCGGAGCTACAGGTTTTAAAACCACCTGAAATGAGACAATAGTTATCCTGATGGAGTGCTAGAGGGTCAAAACACACTTTCGTGAAAGTCAACTTTGGCACCCCAGGAAGGGTAATCCTGTGAAACGGTAATAGTGGATACGGCGTGGTTTGCAAATAGGCTGAAGGGTGAATCGGAGCTAGAGGTTTTAAAACCACCTGAAATGAGACAATAGTTATCCTGATGGAGTGCTAGAGGGTCAAAACCTAGTTCCGTGAAAGTCAACTTTGGCACCCCAGGAAGGGTAATCCCGTGAAAGGGTAATAGTGGATACATCATGGTTTGCAAATAGGCAGAAAGGTGAATTGGAGCTATAGCTTTTAAAACCAGCTGAAATGATAGAGGAGGGTTCCTGATGGAGTGCTAGAGGGTCAAAACACAGTTTCGTGAAAGTCAACTTTGTCACCCCAGGAAGGGTAATCCCGTGAAAGGGTAATAGTGGATACATAATGGTTCGGAAATAAATGGAAAGGTGGATTGGAGCTACAGCTCTTAAAACCAGCTCAAATGATAGAGGAGGGTTCCTGATGGAGTGCTAGAGGGTCAAAACACACTTTCGTGAAAGTCAACTTTGTCACCCCAGGAAGGGTAATCCCGTGAAAGGGTAATAGTGGACACGGCCTGGTTTGCAAATAGGCTGAAAGGTGAATCGGAGCTACAGGTTTTAGAACCAGCTCAAATGATAGAGGAGGGTTCCTGATAGAGTGTTAGAGGGTCAAAACCCAGTTGCTTGAAAGTCAACTTTGGCACCCCAGGAAGGGTAATCTCCTGAAAAGGTCATAGTGGATGCATCATGGTTTCCAAATAGGCAGAAAGGTGAATTGGAGCTACAGCTTTTAAAACCAGCTCAAATGATAGAGGAGGGTTCCTGATGGAGTGCTAGAGGGTCAAAACACACTTTCGTGAAAGTCAACTTTGTCACCCCAGGAAAGGTAATCCCGTGAAAGGGTATTAGGGGATACATAATGGTTCGGAAATAAATGGAAAGGTGAATTGGAGCTACAGCTCTTAAAACCAGCTCAAATGATAGAGGAGGGTTCCTGATGGAGTGCTAGAGGGTCAAAACACACTTTCGTGAAAGTCAACTTTGGCACCCCAGGAAAGGTAATCCCGTGAAAGGGTATTGGGGAATACATCATGGTTTGGATATAGGTGAAAATGTGAATCGGAGCTACAGCTCTTAAAAGCAGCTCAAATGATAGAGGAGGGTTCTTGATGGAGTGCTAGAGGGTCAAAACACACTTTCGTGAAAGTCAACTTTGGCACCCCAGGAAGGGTAATCCCGTGAAAGAGTAATAGTGGACACGGCGTGGTTTGCAAATGGGCTGAAAGGTGAATCGGAGCTACAGGTTTTAAAACCACCTGAAATGAGACAATAGTTATCCTGATGGAGTGCTAGAGGGTCAAAACACACTTTCGTGACAGTCAACTTTGGCACCCCAGGAAGGGTAATCCCGTGAAAGGGTAATAGTGGATACGGCGTGGTTTGCAAATAGGCTGAAAGGTGAATCGGAGCTACAGGTTTTAAAACCACCTCAAATGACACAATAGTTATCCTGATGGAGTGCTAGAGGGTCAAAACCTAGTTCCGTGAAAGTCAACTTTGGCACCCCAGGAAGGGTAATCCCGTGAAAGGGTAATAGTGGATACATCATGGTTTGCAAATAGGCAGAAAGGTGAATTGGATGGACAGCTCTTAAAAGCAGCTGAAATGATAGAGGAGGGTTCCTGATGGAGTGCTAGAGGGTCAAAACACACTTTCGTGAAAGTCAACTTTGGCACCCCAGGAAGGGTAATCCCGTGAAAGGGTATTGGGGAATACATCATGGTTTGGATATAGGTGAAAATGTGAATCGGAGCTACAGCTTTTAAAAGCAGCTGAAATGATAGAGGAGTGTTCTTGATGGAGTGCTAGAGGGTCAAAACACACTTTCGTGAAAGTCAACTTTGGCACCCCAGGAAGGGTAATCCCGTGAAAGGGTAATAGTGGATACGGCGTGGTTTGCAAATGGGCTGAAAGGTGAATCGGAGCTACAGGTTTTAAAACCACCTGAAATGAGACAATAGTTATCCTGATGGAGTGCTAGAGGGTCAAAACCTAGTTCCGTGAAAGTCAACTTTGGCACCCCAGGAAGGGTAATCCCGTGAAAGGGTAATAGTGGATACGGCGTGGTTTGCAAATAGGCTGAAAGGTGAATCGGAGCTACAGGTTTTAAAACCACCTCAAATGACACAATAGTTATCCTGATGGAGTGCTAGAGGGTCAAAACCTAGTTCCGTGAAAGTCAACTTTGGCACCCCAGGAAGGGTGATCCCGTGAAAGGGTAATAGTGGATAGATAATGGTTCGGAAATAAATGGAAAGGTGAATTGGAGCTACAGCTCTTAAAACCAGCTGAAATGATAGAGGAGGGTTCCTGATGGAGTGCTAGAGGGTCAAAACACACTTTCGTGAAAGTCAACTTTGGCACCCCAGGAAGGGTAATCCCGTGAAAGGTTATTAGGGATATATCATGGTTTGCAAATAGGCAGAAAGGTGAATTGGAGCTACAGCTCTTAAAACCAGCTGAAATGATAGAGGAGGGTTCCTGATGGAGTGCTAGAGGGTCAAAACACACTTTCGTGAAAGGCAACTTTGTCATCCCAGGAAAGGTAATCCTGTGAAAGGGTAATAGGAAATATATCATGGTTTGGATATAGGTGAAAATGTGAATCGGAGCTACAGCTCTTAAAAGCAGCTGAAATGATAGAGGAGGGTTCCTGATGGAGTGCTAGAGGGTCAAAACACACTTTCGTGAAAGTCAACTTTGGCACCCCAGGAAGGGTAATCCCGTGAAAGGGTAATAGTGGATACATAATGGTTCGGAAATAAATGGAAAGGTGGATTGGAGCTACAGCTCTTAAAAGCAGCTCAAATGATAGAGGAGGGTTCCTGATGGAGTGCTAGAGGGTCAAAACACACTTTCGTGAAAGTCAACTTTGGCACCCCAGGAAGGGTAATCCCGTGAAAGAGTAATAGTGGACACGGCCTGTTGTGCAAATAGGCTGAAAGGTGAATCGGAGCTACAGGTTTGAAAACCACATCAAATGACACAATAGTTATCCTGATGGAGTGCTAGAGGGTCAAAACCTAGTTCCGTGAAAGTCAACTTTGGCACCCCAGGAAGGGTAATCCCGTGAAAGGGTAATAGTGGATACATCATGGTTTGCAAATAGGCAGAAAGGTGAATTGGAGCTATAGCATTTATAAAAACCAGCTGAAATGATAGAGGAGGGTTCCTGATGGAGTGCTAGAGGGTCAAAACACACTTTCGTGAAAGTCAACTTTGGCACCCCAGGAAGGGTAATCCCGTGAAAGAGTAATAGTGGACACGGCCTGTTGTGCAAATAGGCTGAAAGGTGAATCGGAGCTACAGGTTTGAAAACCACATCAAATGACACAATAGTTATCCTGATGGAGTGCTAGAGGGTCAAAACCTAGTTCCGTGAAAGTCAACTTTGGCACCCCAGGAAGGGTAATCCCGTGAAAGGGTAATAGTGGATACATCATGGTTTGCAAATAGGCAGAAAGGTGAATTGGAGCTATAGCATTTATAAAAACCAGCTGAAATGATAGAGGAGGGTTCCTGATGGAGTGGTAGAGGGTCAAAACACACTTTCGTGAAAGTCAACTTTGGCACCCCAGGAAGGGTAATCCCGTGAAAGGGTAATAGTGGATACATAATGGTTCGGAAATAAATGGAAAGGTGAATTGGAGCTACAGCTCTTGAAACCAGCTGAAATGATAGAGGAGGGTTCCTGATGGAGTGCTAGAGGGTCAAAACACACTTTCGTGAAAGTCAACTTTGGCACCCCAGGAAGGGTAATCCCGTGAAAGGTTATTAGGGGATACATCTTTTTTTGGAAATATGCAAAAAGGTGAATCGGAGGTACAGGTTTTGAAACCAGCTCAAATGATAGAGGAGGGTTCCTGATGGAGTGCTAGAGGGTCAAAACACACTTTCGTGAAAGTCAACTTTGGCACCCCAGGAAGGGTAATCCCGTGAAAGGGTAATAGTGGACACGGCCTGGTTTGCAAATAGGCTGAAAGGTGAATCGGAGCTACAGGTTTTAGAACCAGCTCAAATGATAGAGGAGGGTTCCTGATGGAGTGCTAGAGGGTCAAAACCCAGTTTCGTGAAAGTCAACTTTGGCACCCCAGGAAGGGTAATCCCCTGAAAAGGTCATAGTGGATGCATCATGGTTTCCAAATAGGCAGAAAGGTGAATTGGAGCTACAGCTTTTAAAACCAGCTCAAATGATAGAGGAGGGTTCCTGATGGAGTGCTAGAGGGTCAAAACCCAGTTTCGTGAAAGTCAACTTTGTCACCCCAGGAAAGGTAATCCCGTGAAAGGGTATTAGGGAATACATCATGGTTTGGATATAGGTGAAAATGTGAATCGGAGCTACAGCTCTTAAAAGCAGCTGAAATGATAGAGGAGGGTTCTTGATGGAGTGCTAGAGGGTCAAAACACACTTTCGTGAAAGTCAACTTTGGCACCCCAGGAAGGGTAATCCCGTGAAAGAGTAATAGTGGACACGGCGTGGTTTGCAAATGGGCTGAAAGGTGAATCGGAGCTACAGGTTTTAAAACCACCTGAAATGAGACAATAGTTATCCTGATGGAGTGCTAGAGGGTCAAAACCTAGTTCCGTGAAAGTCAACTTTGGCACCCCAGGAAGGGTAATCCCGTGAAAGGGTAATAGTGGATACGACGTGGTTTGCAAATAGGCTGAAAGGTGAATCGGAGCTACAGGTTTTAAAACCACCTCAAATGACACAATAGTTATCCTGATGGAGTGCTAGAGGGTCAAAACCTAGTTCCGTGAAAGTCAACTTTGGCACCCCAGGAAGGGTGATCCCGTGAAAGGGTAATAATGGATACATCATGGTTTGCAAATAGGCAGAAAGGTGAATTGGAGCTATAGCTCTTAAAACCAGCTGAAATGATAGAGGAGGGTTCCTGATGGAGTGCTAGAGGGTCAAAACACACTTTCGTGAAAGTCATCTTTGGCACCCCAGGAAGGGTAATCCCGTGAAAGGGGATTAGGGGATACATAATGGTTCGGAAATAAATGGAAAGGTGAATTGGAGCTACAGCTCTTAAAACCAGCTCAAATGATAGAGGAGGGTTCCTGATGGAGTGCTAGAGGGTCAAAACCCAGTTTCGTGAAAGTCAACTTTGTCACCCCAGGAAAGGTAATCCCGTGAAAGGGTATTAGGGAATACATCATGGTTTGGATATAGGTGAAAATGTGAATCGGAGCTACAGCTCTTAAAAGCAGCTGAAATGATAGAGGAGGGTTCTTGATGGAGTGCTAGAGGGTCAAAACACACTTTCGTGAAAGTCAACTTTGGCACCCCAGGAAGGGTAATCCTGTGAAACGGTAATAGTGGATACGGCGTGGTTTGCAAATAGGCTGAAGGGTGAATCGGAGCTAGAGGTTTTAAAACCACCTGAAATGAGACAATAGTTATCCTGATGGAGTGCTAGAGGGTCAAAACCTAGTTCCGTGAAAGTCAACTTTGGCACCCCAGGAAGGGTAATCCCGTGAAAGGGTATTAGGGGATACATCATGGTTTGCAAATAGGCAGAAAGGTGAATTGGAGCTATAGCTTTTAAAACCAGCTGAAATGATAGAGGAGGGTTCCTGATGGAGTGCTAGAGGGTCAAAACACAGTTTCGTGAAAGTCAACTTTGTCACCCCAGGAAGGGTAATCCCGTGAAAGGGTAATAGTGGATACATAATGGTTCGGAAATAAATGGAAAGGTGGATTGGAGCTACAGCTCTTAAAATCAGCTCAAATGATAGAGGAGGGTTCCTGATGGAGTGCTAGAGGGTCAAAACACAGTTTCGTGAAAGTCAACTTTGGCACCCCAGGAAGGGTAATCCCTTGAAAGGGTAATAGTGGATACATCACGGTTTGCAAATAGGCAGAAAGTTGAATTGGAGCTATAGCTTTTAAAACCAGCTGAAATGATAGAGGAGGGTTCCTGATGGAGTGCTAGAGGGTCAAAACACACTTTCGTGAAAGTCAACTTTGTCACCCCAGGAAGGGTAATCCCGTGAAAGGGTAATAGTGGACACGGCCTGGTTTGCAAATAGGCTGAAAGGTGAATCGGAGCTACAGGTTTTAGAACCAGCTCAAATGATAGAGGAGGGTTCCTGATAGAGTGTTAGAGGGTCAAAACCCAGTTGCTTGAAAGTCAACTTTGGCACCCCAGGAAGGGTAATCTCCTGAAAAGGTCATAGTGGATGCATCATGGTTTCCAAATAGGCACAAAGGTGAATTGGAGCTACAGCTTTTAAAACCAGCTCAAATGATAGAGGAGGGTTCCTGATGGAGTGCTAGAGGGTCAAAACACACTTTCGTGAAAGTCAACTTTGTCACCCCAGGAAAGGTAATCCCGTGAAAGGGTATTAGGGGATACATAATGGTTCGGAAATAAATGGAAAGGTGAATTGGAGCTACAGCTCTTAAAACCAGCTCAAATGATAGAGGAGGGTTCCTGATGGAGTGCTAGAGGGTCAAAACACACTTTCGTGAAAGTCAACTTTGGCACCCCAGGAAAGGTAATCCCGTGAAAGGGTATTGGGGAATACATCATGGTTTGGATATAGGTGAAAATGTGAATCGGAGCTACAGCTCTTAAAAGCAGCTCAAATGATAGAGGAGGGTTCTTGATGGAGTGCTAGAGGGTCAAAACACACTTTCGTGAAAGTCAACTTTGGCACCCCAGGAAGGGTAATCCCGTGAAAGAGTAATAGTGGACACGGCGTGGTTTGCAAATGGGCTGAAAGGTGAATCGGAGCTACAGGTTTTAAAACCACCTGAAATGAGACAATAGTTATCCTGATGGAGTGCTAGAGGGTCAAAACACACTTTCGTGACAGTCAACTTTGGCACCCCAGGAAGGGTAATCCCGTGAAAGGGTAATAGTGGATACGGCGTGGTTTGCAAATAGGCTGAAAGGTGAATCGGAGCTACAGGTTTTAAAACCACCTCAAATGACACAATAGTTATCCTGATGGAGTGCTAGAGGGTCAAAACCTAGTTCCGTGAAAGTCAACTTTGGCACCCCAGGAAGGGTAATCCCGTGAAAGGGTAATAGTGGATACATAATGGTTCGGAAATAAATGGAAAGGTGGATTGGAGCTACAGCTCTTAAAAGCAGCTCAAATGATAGAGGAGGGTTCCTGATGGAGTGCTAGAGGGTCAAAACACACTTTCGTGAAAGTCAACTTTGGCACCCCAGGAAGGGTAATCCCGTGAAAGAGTAATAGTGGACACGGCCTGTTGTGCAAATAGGCTGAAAGGTGAATCGGAGCTACAGGTTTGAAAACCACATCAAATGACACAATAGTTATCCTGATGGAGTGCTAGAGGGTCAAAACCTAGTTCCGTGAAAGTCAACTTTGGCACCCCAGGAAGGGTAATCCCGTGAAAGGGTAATAGTGGATACATCATGGTTTGCAAATAGGCAGAAAGGTGAATTGGAGCTATAGCATTTATAAAAACCAGCTGAAATGATAGAGGAGGGTTCCTGATGGAGTGCTAGAGGGTCAAAACACACTTTCGTGAAAGTCAACTTTGGCACCCCAGGAAGGGTAATCCCGTGAAAGAGTAATAGTGGACACGGCCTGTTGTGCAAATAGGCTGAAAGGTGAATCGGAGCTACAGGTTTGAAAACCACATCAAATGACACAATAGTTATCCTGATGGAGTGCTAGAGGGTCAAAACCTAGTTCCGTGAAAGTCAACTTTGGCACCCCAGGAAGGGTAATCCCGTGAAAGGGTAATAGTGGATACATCATGGTTTGCAAATAGGCAGAAAGGTGAATTGGAGCTATAGCATTTATAAAAACCAGCTGAAATGATAGAGGAGGGTTCCTGATGGAGTGGTAGAGGGTCAAAACACACTTTCGTGAAAGTCAACTTTGGCACCCCAGGAAGGGTAATCCCGTGAAAGGGTAATAGTGGATACATAATGGTTCGGAAATAAATGGAAAGGTGAATTGGAGCTACAGCTCTTGAAACCAGCTGAAATGATAGAGGAGGGTTCCTGATGGAGTGCTAGAGGGTCAAAACACACTTTCGTGAAAGTCAACTTTGGCACCCCAGGAAGGGTAATCCCGTGAAAGGTTATTAGGGGATACATCTTTTTTTGGAAATATGCAAAAAGGTGAATCGGAGGTACAGGTTTTGAAACCAGCTCAAATGATAGAGGAGGGTTCCTGATGGAGTGCTAGAGGGTCAAAACACACTTTCGTGAAAGTCAACTTTGGCACCCCAGGAAGGGTAATCCCGTGAAAGGGTAATAGTGGACACGGCCTGGTTTGCAAATAGGCTGAAAGGTGAATCGGAGCTACAGGTTTTAGAACCAGCTCAAATGATAGAGGAGGGTTCCTGATAGAGTGTTAGAGGGTCAAGACCCAGTTCCTTGAAAGTCAACTTTGGCACCCCAGGAAGGGTAATCCCCTGAAAAGGTCATAGTGGATGCATCATGGTTTCCAAATAGGCAGAAAGGTGAATTGGAGCTACAGCTTTTAAAACCAGCTCAAATGATAGAGGAGGGTTCCTGATGGAGTGCTAGAGGGTCAAAACCCAGTTTCGTGAAAGTCAACTTTGTCACCCCAGGAAAGGTAATCCCGTGAAAGGGTATTAGGGAATACATCATGGTTTGGATATAGGTGAAAATGTGAATCGGAGCTACAGCTCTTAAAAGCAGCTGAAATGATAGAGGAGGGTTCTTGATGGAGTGCTAGAGGGTCAAAACACACTTTCGTGAAAGTCAACTTTGGCACCCCAGGAAGGGTAATCCCGTGAAAGAGTAATAGTGGACACGGCGTGGTTTGCAAATGGGCTGAAAGGTGAATCGGAGCTACAGGTTTTAAAACCACCTGAAATGAGACAATAGTTATCCTGATGGAGTGCTAGAGGGTCAAAACCTAGTTCCGTGAAAGTCAACTTTGGCACCCCAGGAAGGGTAATCCCGTGAAAGGGTAATAGTGGATACGACGTGGTTTGCAAATAGGCTGAAAGGTGAATCGGAGCTACAGGTTTTAAAACCACCTCAAATGACACAATAGTTATCCTGATGGAGTGCTAGAGGGTCAAAACCTAGTTCCGTGAAAGTCAACTTTGGCACCCCAGGAAGGGTGATCCCGTGAAAGGGTAATAATGGATACATCATGGTTTGCAAATAGGCAGAAAGGTGAATTGGAGCTATAGCTCTTAAAACCAGCTGAAATGATAGAGGAGGGTTCCTGATGGAGTGCTAGAGGGTCAAAACACACTTTCGTGAAAGTCATCTTTGGCACCCCAGGAAGGGTAATCCCGTGAAAGGGGATTAGGGGATACATAATGGTTCGGAAATAAATGGAAAGGTGAATTGGAGCTACAGCTCTTAAAACCAGCTCAAATGATAGAGGAGGGTTCCTGATGGAGTGCTAGAGGGTCAAAACCCAGTTTCGTGAAAGTCAACTTTGTCACCCCAGGAAAGGTAATCCCGTGAAAGGGTATTAGGGAATACATCATGGTTTGGATATAGGTGAAAATGTGAATCGGAGCTACAGCTCTTAAAAGCAGCTGAAATGATAGAGGAGGGTTCTTGATGGAGTGCTAGAGGGTCAAAACACACTTTCGTGAAAGTCAACTTTGGCACCCCAGGAAGGGTAATCCTGTGAAACGGTAATAGTGGATACGGCGTGGTTTGCAAATAGGCTGAAGGGTGAATCGGAGCTAGAGGTTTTAAAACCACCTGAAATGAGACAATAGTTATCCTGATGGAGTGCTAGAGGGTCAAAACCTAGTTCCGTGAAAGTCAACTTTGGCACCCCAGGAAGGGTAATCCCGTGAAAGGGTATTAGGGGATACATCATGGTTTGCAAATAGGCAGAAAGGTGAATTGGAGCTATAGCTTTTAAAACCAGCTGAAATGATAGAGGAGGGTTCCTGATGGAGTGCTAGAGGGTCAAAACACAGTTTCGTGAAAGTCAACTTTGTCACCCCAGGAAGGGTAATCCCGTGAAAGGGTAATAGTGGATACATAATGGTTCGGAAATAAATGGAAAGGTGGATTGGAGCTACAGCTCTTAAAATCAGCTCAAATGATAGAGGAGGGTTCCTGATGGAGTGCTAGAGGGTCAAAACACAGTTTCGTGAAAGTCAACTTTGGCACCCCAGGAAGGGTAATCCCTTGAAAGGGTAATAGTGGATACATCACGGTTTGCAAATAGGCAGAAAGTTGAATTGGAGCTATAGCTTTTAAAACCAGCTGAAATGATAGAGGAGGGTTCCTGATGGAGTGCTAGAGGGTCAAAACACACTTTCGTGAAAGTCAACTTTGTCACCCCAGGAAGGGTAATCCCGTGAAAGGGTAATAGTGGACACGGCCTGGTTTGCAAATAGGCTGAAAGGTGAATCGGAGCTACAGGTTTTAGAACCAGCTCAAATGATAGAGGAGGGTTCCTGATAGAGTGTTAGAGGGTCAAAACCCAGTTGCTTGAAAGTCAACTTTGGCACCCCAGGAAGGGTAATCTCCTGAAAAGGTCATAGTGGATGCATCATGGTTTCCAAATAGGCACAAAGGTGAATTGGAGCTACAGCTTTTAAAACCAGCTCAAATGATAGAGGAGGGTTCCTGATGGAGTGCTAGAGGGTCAAAACACACTTTCGTGAAAGTCAACTTTGTCACCCCAGGAAAGGTAATCCCGTGAAAGGGTATTAGGGGATACATAATGGTTCGGAAATAAATGGAAAGGTGAATTGGAGCTACAGCTCTTAAAACCAGCTCAAATGATAGAGGAGGGTTCCTGATGGAGTGCTAGAGGGTCAAAACACACTTTCGTGAAAGTCAACTTTGGCACCCCAGGAAAGGTAATCCCGTGAAAGGGTATTGGGGAATACATCATGGTTTGGATATAGGTGAAAATGTGAATCGGAGCTACAGCTCTTAAAAGCAGCTCAAATGATAGAGGAGGGTTCTTGATGGAGTGCTAGAGGGTCAAAACACACTTTCGTGAAAGTCAACTTTGGCACCCCAGGAAGGGTAATCCCGTGAAAGAGTAATAGTGGACACGGCGTGGTTTGCAAATGGGCTGAAAGGTGAATCGGAGCTACAGGTTTTAAAACCACCTGAAATGAGACAATAGTTATCCTGATGGAGTGCTAGAGGGTCAAAACACACTTTCGTGACAGTCAACTTTGGCACCCCAGGAAGGGTAATCCCGTGAAAGGGTAATAGTGGATACGGCGTGGTTTGCAAATAGGCTGAAAGGTGAATCGGAGCTACAGGTTTTAAAACCACCTCAAATGACACAATAGTTATCCTGATGGAGTGCTAGAGGGTCAAAACCTAGTTCCGTGAAAGTCAACTTTGGCACCCCAGGAAGGGTAATCCCGTGAAAGGGTAATAGTGGATACATCATGGTTTGCAAATAGGCAGAAAGGTGAATTGGATGGACAGCTCTTAAAAGCAGCTGAAATGATAGAGGAGGGTTCCTGATGGAGTGCTAGAGGGTCAAAACACACTTTCGTGAAAGTCAACTTTGGCACCCCAGGAAGGGTAATCCCGTGAAAGGGTATTGGGGAATACATCATGGTTTGGATATAGGTGAAAATGTGAATCGGAGCTACAGCTTTTAAAAGCAGCTGAAATGATAGAGGAGTGTTCTTGATGGAGTGCTAGAGGGTCAAAACACACTTTCGTGAAAGTCAACTTTGGCACCCCAGGAAGGGTAATCCCGTGAAAGGGTAATAGTGGATACGGCGTGGTTTGCAAATGGGCTGAAAGGTGAATCGGAGCTACAGGTTTTAAAACCACCTGAAATGAGACAATAGTTATCCTGATGGAGTGCTAGAGGGTCAAAACCTAGTTCCGTGAAAGTCAACTTTGGCACCCCAGGAAGGGTAATCCCGTGAAAGGGTAATAGTGGATACGGCGTGGTTTGCAAATAGGCTGAAAGGTGAATCGGAGCTACAGGTTTTAAAACCACCTCAAATGACACAATAGTTATCCTGATGGAGTGCTAGAGGGTCAAAACCTAGTTCCGTGAAAGTCAACTTTGGCACCCCAGGAAGGGTGATCCCGTGAAAGGGTAATAGTGGATAGATAATGGTTCGGAAATAAATAAAAAGGTGAATTGGAGCTACAGCTCTTAAAACCAGCTGAAATGATAGAGGAGGGTTCCTGATGGAGTGCTAGAGGGTCAAAACACACTTTCGTGAAAGTCAACTTTGGCACCCCAGGAAGGGTAATCCCGTGAAAGGTTATTAGGGATACATCATGGTTTGCAAATAGGCAGAAAGGTGAATTGGAGCTACAGCTCTTAAAACCAGCTGAAATGATAGAGGAGGGTTCCTGATGGAGTGCTAGAGGGTCAAAACACACTTTCGTGAAAGGCAACTTTGTCATCCCAGGAAAGGTAATCCTGTGAAAGGGTAATAGGAAATATATCATGGTTTGGATATAGGTGAAAATGTGAATCGGAGCTACAGCTCTTAAAAGCAGCTGAAATGATAGAGGAGGGTTCCTGATGGAGTGCTAGAGGGTCAAAACACACTTTCGTGAAAGTCAACTTTGGCACCCCAGGAAGGGTAATCCCGTGAAAGGGTAATAGTGGATACATCATGGTTCGGAAATAAATGGAAAGGTGGATTGGAGCTACAGCTCTTAAAAGCAGCTCAAATGATAGAGGAGGGTTCCTGATGGAGTGCTAGAGGGTCAAAACAACTTTCGTGAAAGTCAACTTTGGCACCCCAGGAAGGGTAATCCCGTGAAAGGTTATTAGGGGATACATCACTTTTTGGAAATATTCAAAAAGGTGAATCGGAGGTGCAGGTTTTGAAACCACCTGAAATGATAGAGGAGGGTTCCTGATGGAGTGCTAGAGGGTGAAAACACACTTTCGTGAAAGTCAACTTTGTCACCCCAGGAAGGGTAATCCCGTGAAAGGGTAATAGTGGACACGGCCTGGTTTGCAAATGGACTGAAAGGTGAATCGGAGCTACAGGTTTTAGAACCAGCTCAAATGATAGAGGAGGGTTCCTGATAGAGTGTTAGAGGGTCAAAACCCAGTTGCTTGAAAGTCAACTTTGGCACCCCAGGAAGGGTAATCTCCTGAAAAGTTCACAGTGGATGCATCATGGTTTCCAAATAGGCAGAAAGGTGAATTGGAGCTACAGCTTTTAAAACCAGCTCAAATGATAGAGGAGGGTTCCTGATGGAGTGCTAGAGGGTCAAAACCCAGTTTCGTGAAAGTCAACTTTGTCACCCCAGGAAAGGTAATCCCGTGAAAGGGTATTAGGGAATACATCATGGTTTGGATATAGGTGAAAATGTGAATCGGAGCTACAGCTCTTAAAAGCAGCTGAAATGATAGAGGAGGGTTCTTGATGGAGTGCTAGAGGGTCAAAACACACTTTCGTGACAGTCAACTTTGGCACCCCAGGAAGGGTAATCCCGTGAAAAAGTAATAGTGGACACTTCGTATTTTGCAAATGGGCTGAAAGGTGAATCGGAGCTACAGGTTTGAAAACCACCTGAAATGAGACAATAGTTATCCTGATGGAGTGCTAGAGGGTCAAAACCTAGTTCCGTGAAAGTCAACTTTGGCACCCCAGGAAGGGTAATCCCGTGAAAGGGTAATAGTGGATACGGCGTGGTTTGCAAATAGGCTGAAAGGTGAATCGGAGCTGCAGGTTTTAAAACCACCTCAAATGACACAATAGTTATCCTGATGGAGTGCTAGAGGGTCAAAACCTAGTTCCGTGAAAGTCAACTTTGGCACCCCAGGAAGGGTGATCCCGTGAAAGGGTAATAGTGGATACATCATGGTTTGCAAATAGGCAGAAAGGTGAATTGGAGGGACAGCTCTTAAAACCAGCTGAAATGATAGAGGAGGGTTCCTGATGGAGTGCTAGAGGGTCAAAACACACTTTCGTGAAAGTCATCTTTGGCACCCCAGGAAGGGTAATCCCGTGAAAGGGTATTAGGGGATACATAATGGTTCGGAAATAAATGGAAAGTTGAATTGGAGCTACAGCTCTTAAAACCATCTCAAATGATAGAGGAGGGTTCCTGATGGAGTGCTAGAGGGTCAAAACACACTTTCGTGACAGTCAACTTTGGCACCCCAGGAAAGGTAATCCCGTGAAAGGGTATTGGGGAATACATCATGGTTTGGAAATAGGTGAAAATGTGAATCGGAGCTACAGCTCTTAAAAGCAGCTGAAATGATAGAGGAGGGTTCTTGATGGAGTGCTAGAGGGTCAAAACACACTTTCGTGAAAGTCAACTTTGGCACCCCAGGAAGGGTAATCCCGTGAAAGAGTAATAGTGGACACGGCGTGGTTTGCAAATGGGCTGAAAGGTGAATCGGAGCTACAGGTTTTAAAACCACCTGAAATGAGACAATAGTTATCCTGATGGAGTGCTAGAGGGTCAAAACCTAGTTCCGTGAAAGTCAACTTTGGCACCCCAGGAAGGGTAATCCCGTGAAAGGGTAATAGTGGATACGGCGTGGTTTGCAAATAGGCTGAAAGGTGAATCGGAGCTACAGGTTTTAAAACCACCTCAAATGACACAATAGTTATCCTGATGGAGTGCTAGAGGGTCAAAACCTAGTTCCGTGAAAGTCAACTTTGGCACCCCAGGAAGGGTGATCCCGTGAAAGGGTAATAGTGGATACATCATGGTTTGCAAACAGGCAGAAAGGTGAATTGGAGGGACAGCTCTTAAAACCAGCTCAAATGATAGAGGAGGGTTCCTGATGGAGTGCTAGAGGGTCAAAACACAGTTTCGTGAAAGTAATCTTTGGCACCCCAGGAAGGGTAATCCCGTGAAAGGGTATTAGGGGATACATAATGGTTCGGAAATAAATGGAAAGGTGAATTGGAGCTACAGCTCTTAAAACCAGCTGAAATGATAGAGGAGGGTTCCTGATGGAGTGCTAGAGGGTCAAAACACACTTTCGTGACAGTCAACTTTGGCACCCCAGGAAAGGTAATCCCGTGAAAGGGTAATAGGAAATACATCATGGTTTGGATATAGGTGAAAATGTGATTCGGATTTACAGGTTTTGATATCACCTGAAATGATAGGGGAGGGTTCCTGATGGAGTGCTAGAGGGTCAAAACACACTTTCGTGAAAGTCAACTTTGGCACCCCAGGAAGGGTAATCCCGTGAAAGGGTAATAGTGGATACATCATGGTTTGCAAATAGGCAGAAAGTTGAATTGGAGCTATAGCTTTTAAAACCAGCTCAAATTATAGAGGAGGGTTCCTGATAAAGTGCTAGAGGGTCAAAACACACTTTCGTGAAAGTCAACTTTGGCACCCCAGGAAGGGTAATCACGTGAAAGGGTAATAGTGGATACATAATGGTTTGGAAATAAATGGAAAGGTGAATTGGACCTACAGCTCTTAAAACCAGCTCAAATGATAGAGGAGGGTTCCTGATGGAGTGCTAGAGGGTCAAAACACACTTTCGTGAAAGTCAACTTTGGCACCCCAGGAAGGGTAATCCCGTGAAAGGGTAATAGTTGATACGGCGTGGTTTGCAAATAGGCTGAAAGGTGAATCGGAGCTACAGGTTTTAAAACCACCTCAAATGACACAATAGTTATCCTGATGGAGTGCTAGAGGGTCAAAACCTAGTTCCGTTAAAGTCAACTTTGGCACCCCAGGAAGGGTAATCCCGTGAAAGGGTAATAGTGGATACGGCGTGGTTTGCAAATAGGCTGAAAGGTGAATCGGAGCTACAGGTTTGAAAACCACCTCAAATGATACAATAGTTATCCTGATGGAGTGCTAGAGGGTCAAAACCTAGTTCCGTGAAAGTCAACTTTGGCACCCCAGGAAGGGTAATCCCGTGAAAGGGTAATAGTGGATACGGCGTGGTTTGCAAATAGGCTGAAAGGTGAATCGGAGCTACAGGTTTTAAAACCACCTCAAATGACACAATAGTTATCCTGATGGAGTGCTAGAGGGTCAAAACCTAGTTCCGTGAAAGTCAACTTTGGCACCCCAGGAAGGGTAATCCCGTGAAAGGGTAATAGTGGATACGGCGTGGTTTGCAAATAGGCTGAAAGGTGAATCGGAGCTACAGGTTTTAAAACCACCTCAAATGACACAATAGTTATCCTGATGGAGTGCTAGAGGGTCAAAACCTAGTTCCGTGAAAGTCAACTTTGGCACCCTAGGAAGGGTAATCCCGTGAAAGGGTAACAGTGGATACATCATGGTTTGCAAATAGGCAGAAAGGTGAATTGGAGCTATAGCTCTTAAAACCAGCTGAAATGATAGAGGAGGGTTCCTGATGGAGTGCTAGAGGGTCAAAACCCAGTTTCGTGAAAGTCAACTTTGTCACCCCAGGAAAGGTAATCCCGTGAAAGGGTATTAGGGAATACATCATGGTTTGGATATAGGTGAAAATGTGAATCGGAGCTACAGCTCTTAAAAGCAGCTCAAATGATAGAGGAGGGTTCTTGATGGAGTGCTAGAGGGTCAAAACACACTTTCGTGAAAGTCAACTTTGGCACCCCAGGAAAGGTAATCCCGTGAAAGAGTAATAGTGGACACGGCGTGGTTTGCAAATGGGCTGAAAGGTGAATCGGAGCTACAGGTTTTAAAACCACCTGAAATGAGAAAATAGTTATCCTGATGGAGTGCTAGAGGGTCAAAACCTAGTTCCGTGAAAGTCAACTTTGGCACCCCAGGAAGGGTAATCCCGTGAAAGGGTAATAGTGGATACGGCGTGGTTTGCAAATAGGCTGAAAGGTGAATCGGAGCTACAGGTTTTAAAACCACCTCAAATGACACAATAGTTATCCTGATGGAGTGCTAGAGGGTCAAAACCTAGTTCCGTGAAAGTCAGCTTTGGCACCCCAGGAAGGGTAATCCCGTGAAAGGGTAATAGTGGATACATCATGGTTTGCAAATAGGCAGAAAGGTGAATCGGAGCTACAGGTTTTAAAACCACCTCAAATGACACAATAGTTATCCTGATGGAGTGCTAGAGGGTCAAAACCTAGTTCCGTGAAAGTCAACTTTGGCACCCCAGGAAGGGTAATCCCGTGAAAGGGTAACAGTGGATACATCATGGTTTGCAAACAGGCAGAAAGGTGAATTGGAGCTATAGCTCTTAAAACCAGCTGAAATGATAGAGGAGGGTTCCTGATGGAGTGCTAGAGGGTCAAAACCCAGTTTCGTGAAAGTCAACTTTGTCACCCCAGGAAAGGTAATCCCGTGAAAGGGTATTAGGGAATACATCATGGTTTGGAAATAGGTAAAAGGGTGAATCGGAGCTACAGCTCTTAAAAGCAGCTGAAATGATAGAGGAGGGTTCTTGATGGAGTGCTAGAGGGTCAAAACACACTTTCGTGAAAGTCAACTTTGGCACCCCAGGAAGGATAATCCCGTGAAAGGGTAATAGTGGATACATCATGGTTTGGAAATAGGTAAAAGGGTGAATCGGAGCTACAGGTTTTAAAACCAGCTCAAATGATAATGGAAGGTTCCTGATGGAGTGCTAGAGGGTCAAAACCCAGTTTCGTGAAAGTCAACTTTGTTACCCCTGGAAAGGTAATCCCGTGAAAGAGTAATAGTGGACACGGCCTGGTTTGCAAATAGGCTGAAAGGTGAATCGGAGCTACAGGTTTTAAAACCACCTCAAATGACACAATAGTTATCCTGATGGAGTGCTAGAGGGTCAAAACCTAGTTCCGTGAAAGTCAACTTTGGCACCCCAGGAAGGGTAATCCCGTGAAAGGGTAATAGTGGATACATAATGGTTCGGAAATAAATGGAAAGGTGGATTGGAGCTACAGCTCTTAAAACCATCTGAAATGACAGAGGACAGTTCCTGATGGAGTGCTAGAGGGTCAAAACACACTTTCGTGAAAGTCAACTTTGGCACCCCAGGAAAGGTAATCCCGTGAAAGGGTATTGGGGAATACATCATGGTTTGGATATAGGTGAAAATGTGATTCGGAGCTACAGCTCTTAAAAGCAGCTGAAATGATAGAGGAGGGTTCTTGATGGAGTGCTAGAGGGTCAAAACACTCTTTCGTGAAAGTCAACTTTGGCACCCCAGGAAGGGTAATCCCGTGAAAGAGTAATAGTGGACACGGCGTGGTTTGCAAATGGGCTGAAAGGTGAATCGGAGCTACAGGTTTTAAAACCACCTGAAATGAGACAATAGTTATCCTGATGGAGTGCTAGAGGGTCAAAACCTAGTTCCGTGAAAGTCAACTTTGGCACCCCAGGAAGGGTAATCCCGTGAAAGGGTAACAGTGGATACATCATGGTTTGCAAACAGGCAGAAAGGTGAATTGGAGCTATAGCTCTTAAAACCAGCTGAAATGATAGAGGAGGGTTCCTGATGGAGTGCTAGAGGGTCAAAACCCAGTTTCGTGAAAGTCAACTTTGTCACCCCAGGAAAGGTAATCCCGTGAAAGGGTATTAGGGAATACATCATGGTTTGGAAATAGGTAAAAGGGTGAATCGGAGCTACAGCTCTTAAAAGCAGCTGAAATGATAGAGGAGGGTTCTTGATGGAGTGCTAGAGGGTCAAAACCCAGTTTCGTGAAAGTCAACTTTGTTACCCCTGGAAAGGTAATCCCGTGAAAGAGTAATAGTGGACACGGCCTGGTTTGCAAATAGGCTGAAAGGTGAATCGGAGCTACAGGTTTTAAAACCACCTCAAATGACACAATAGTTATCCTGATGGAGTGCTAGAGGGTCAAAACCTAGTTCCGTGAAAGTCAACTTTGGCACCCCAGGAAGGGTAATCCCGTGAAAGGGTAATAGTGGATACATAATGGTTCGGAAATAAATGGAAAGGTGGATTGGAGCTACAGCTCTTAAAACCAGCTGAAATGACAGAGGACAGTTCCTGATGGAGTGCTAGAGGGTCAAAACACACTTTCGTGAAAGTCAACTTTGGCACCCCAGGAAAGGTAATCCCGTGAAAGGGTATTGGGGAATACATCATGGTTTGGATATAGGTGAAAATGTGAATCGGAGCTACAGCTCTTAAAAGCAGCTGAAATGATAGAGGAGGGTTCTTGATGGAGTGCTAGAGGGTCAAAACACTCTTTCGTGAAAGTCAACTTTGGCACCCCAGGAAGGGTAATCCCGTGAAAGAGTAATAGTGGACACGGCGTGGTTTGCAAATGGGCTGAAAGGTGAATCGGAGCTACAGGTTTTAAAACCACCTGAAATGAGACAACAGTTATCCTGATGGAGTGCTAGAGGGTCAAAACCTAGTTCCGTGAAAGTCAACTTTGGCACCCCAGGAAGGGTAATCCCGTGAAAGGGTAATAGTGGATACGGCGTGGTTTGCAAATAGGCTGAAAGGTGAATCGGAGCTACAGGTTTTAAAACCACCTCAAATGACACAATAGTTATCCTGATGGAGTGCTAGAGGGTCAAAACCTAGTTCCGTGAAAGTCAACTTTGGCACCCCAGGAAGGAAAATCCCGTGAAAGGGTAATAGTGGATACATCATGGTTTGGAAATAGGTAAAAGGGTGAATCGGAGCTACAGGTTGTAAAACCAGCTCAAATGATAATGGAAGGTTCCTGATGGAGTGCTAGAGGGTCAAAACCCAGTTTCGTGAAAGTCAACTTTGTTACCCCTGGAAAGGTAATCCCGTGAAAGAGTAATAGTGGACACGGCCTAGTTTGCAAATAGGCTGAAAGGTGAATCGGAGCTACAGGTTATAAAACCACCTCAAATGACACAATAGTTATCCTGATGGAGTGCTAGAGGGTCAAAACCTAGTTCCGTGAAAGTCAACTTTGGCACCCCAGGAAGGGTAATCCCGTGAAAGGGTAACAGTGGATACATCATGGTTTGCAAATAGGCAGATAGGTGAATTGGAGCTACAGCTCTTAAAACCAGCTGAAATGATAGAGGAGGGTTCCTGATGGAGTGCTAGAGGGTCAAAACACACTTTCGTGAAAGGCAACTTTGGCACCCCAGGAAGGGTAATCCCGTGAAAGGGTAATAGTGGATACATAATGGTTCGGAAATAAATGGAAAGGTGGATTGGAGCTACAGCTCTTAAAATCAACTCAAATGACAGAGGACAGTTCCTGATGGAGTGCTAGAGGGTCAAAACACAGTTCCGTGAAAGTCAACTTTGGCACCCCAGGAAGGGTAATCCCGTGAAAGGGTAATAGTGGATACATAATGGTTCGGAAATAAATGGAAAGGTGGATTGGAGCTACAGCTCTTAAAACCAGCTGAAATGACAGAGGACAGTTCCTGATGGAGTGCTAGAGGGTCAAAACACACTTTCGTGAAAGTCAACTTTGGCACCCCAGGAAAGGTAATCCCGTGAAAGGGTATTGGGGAATACATCATGGTTTGGATATAGGTGAAAATGTGAATCGGAGCTACAGCTCTTAAAAGCAGCTGAAATGATAGAGGAGGGTTCTTGATGGAGTGCTAGAGGGTCAAAACACACTTTCGTGAAAGTCAACTTTGGCACCCCAGGAAGGGTAATCCCGTGAAAGAGTAATAGTGGACACGGCGTGGTTTGCAAATGGGCTGAAAGGTGAATCGGAGCTACAGGTTTTAAAACCACCTGAAATGAGACAATAGTTATCCTGATGGAGTGCTAGAGGGTCAAAACCTAGTTCCGTGAAAGTCAACTTTGGCACCCCAGGAAGGGTAATCCCGTGAAAGGGTAATAGTGGATACGGCGTGGTTTGCAAATAGGCTGAAAGGTGAATCGGAGCTACAGGTTTTAAAACCACCTCAAATGACACAATAGTTATCCTGATGGAGTGCTAGAGGGTCAAAACCTAGTTCCGTGAAAGTCAACTTTGGCACCCCAGGAAGGGTGATCCCGTGAAAGGGTAATAGTGGATACATCATGGTTTGCAAATAGGCAGAAAGGTGAATTGGAGGGACAGCTCTTAAAACCAGCTGAAATGATAGAGGAGGGTTCCTGATGGAGTGCTAGAGGGTCAATACACACTTTCGTGAAAGTCATCTTTGGCACCCCAGGAAGGGTAATCCCGTGAAAGGGTATTAGGGGATACATAATGGTTCGGAAATAAATGGAAAGGTGAATTGGAGCTACAGCTCTTAAAACCAGCTCAAATGATAGAGGAGGGTTCCTGATGGAGTGCTAGAGGGTCAAAACACACTTTCGTGAAAGTCAACTTTGGCACCCCAGGAAAGGTAATCCCGTGAAAGGGTAATAGGAAATACATCATGGTTTGGATATAGGTGAAAATGTGAATCGGATTTACAGGTTTTGATATCACCTGAAATGATAGAGGAGGGTTCCTGATGGAGTGCTAGAGGGTCAAAACACACTTTCGTGAAAGTCAACTTTGGCACCCCAGGAAGGGTAATCCCGTGAAAGAGTAATAGTGGACACGGCGTGGTTTGCAAATGGGCTGAAAGGTGAATCGGACCTACAGGTTTTAAAACCACCTGAAATGAGACAATAGTTATCCTGATGGAGTGCTAGAGGGTCAAAACCTAGTTCCGTGAAAGTCAACTTTGGCACCCCAGGAAGGGTAATCCCGTGAAAGGGTAATAGTGGATACGGCGTGGTTTGCAAATAGGCTGAAAGGTGAATCGGAGCTACAGGTTTTAAAACCACCTCAAATGACACAATAGTTATCCTGATGGAGTGCTAGAGGGTCAAAACCTAGTTCCGTGAAAGTCAACTTTGGCACCCCAGGAAGGGTGATCCCGTGAAAGGGTAATAGTGGATACATCATGGTTTGCAAATAGGCAGAAAGGTGAATTGGAGGGACAGCTCTTAAAACCAGCTGAAATGATAGAGGAGGGTTCCTGATGGAGTGCTAGAGGGTCAATACACACTTTCGTGAAAGTCATCTTTGGCACCCCAGGAAGGGTAATCCCGTGAAAGGGTATTAGGGGATACATAATGGTTCGGAAATAAATGGAAAGGTGAATGGGAGCTACAGCTCTTAAAACCAGCTCAAATGATAGAGGAGGGTTCCTGATGGAGTGCTAGAGGGTCAAAACACACTTTCGTGAAAGTCAACTTTGGCACCCCAGGAAAGGTAATCCCGTGAAAGGGTAATAGGAAATACATCATGGTTTGGATATAGGTGAAAATGTGAATCGGATTTACAGATTTTGATATCACCTGAAATGATAGAGGAGGGTTCCTGATGGAGTGCTAGAGGGTCAAAACACACTTTCGTGAAAGTCAACTTTGGCACCCCAGGAAGGGTAATCCCGTGAAAGGGTAATAGTGGATACATCATGGTTTGCAAATAGGCAGAAAGTTGAATTGGAGCTATAGCTTTTAAAACCAGCTCAAATGATAGAGGAGGGTTCCTGATGGAGTGCTAGAGGGTCAAAACACACTTTCGTGAAAGTCAACTTTGGCACCCCAGGAAGGGTAATCCCGTGAAAGGGTAATAGTGGATACATAATGGTTTGGAAATAAATGGAAAGGTGAATTGGAGCTACAGCTCTTAAAACCAGCTCAAATGATAGAGGAGGGTTCCTGATGGAGTGCTAGAGGGTCAAAACACACTTTCGTGAAAGTCAACTTTGGCACCCCAGGAAGGGTAATCCCGTGAAAGGGTAATAGTGGATACGGCGTGGTTTGCAAATAGGCTGAAAGGTGAATCGGAGCTACAGGTTTGAAAACCACCTCAAATGACACAATAGTTATCCTGATGGAGTGCTAGAGGGTCAAAACCTAGTTCCGTGAAAGTCAACTTTGGCACCCCAGGAAGGGTGATCCCGTGAAAGGGTAACAGTGGATACATCATGGTTTGCAAATAGGCAGAAAGGTGAATTGGAGCTATAGCTCTTAAAACCAGCTGAAATGATAGAGGAGGGTTCCTGATGGAGTGCTAGAGGGTCAAAACACACTTTCGTGAAAGTCAACTTTGTCATCCCAGGAAAGGTATTCCCGTGAAAGGGTATTAGGGGATACATCATTTTTTGGAAATAGGCAAAAAGGTGTATCGGAGGTACAGGTTTTGAAACCACCTGAAATGGTAGAGGAGGGTTCCTGATGGAGTGCTAGAGGGTCAAAACACACTTTCGTGAAAGTCAACTTTGGCACCCCAGGAAGGGTAATCCCGTGAAAGGGTAATAGTGGATACATCATGGTTTGCAAATAGGCAGAAAGTTGAATTGGAGCTATAGCTTTTAAAACCAGCTTAAATGATAGAGGAGGGTTCCTGATGGAGTGCTAGAGGGTCAAAACACACTTTCGTGAAAGTCAACTTTGGCACCCCAGGAAGGGTAATCACGTGAAAGGGTGATAGTGGATACATAATGGTTTGGAAATAAATGGAAAGGTGAATTGGAGCTACAGCTCTTAAAACCAGCTCAAATGATAGAGGAGGGTTCCTGATGGAGTGCTAGAGGGTCAAAACACACTTTCGTGAAAGTCAACTTTGGCACCCCAGGAAAGGTAATCCCGTGAAAGGGTAGTAGGAAATACATCATGGTTTGGATATAGGTGAAAATGTGAATCGGATTTACAGGTTTTGATATCACCTGAAATGATAGAGGAGGGTTCCTGATGGAGTGCTAGAGGGTCAAAACACACTTTCGTGAAAGTCAACTTTGGCACCCCAGGAAGGGTAATCCCGTGAAAGGGTAATAGTGGATACATCATGGTTTGCAAATAGGCAGAAAGTTGAACTGGAGCTATAGCTTTTAAAACCAGCTCAAATGATAGAGGAGGGTTCCTGATGGAGTGCTAGAGGGTCAAAACACACTTTCGTGAAAGTCAACTTTGGCACACCAGGAAGGGTAATCACGTGAAAGGGTGATAGTGGATGCATAATGGTTTGGAAATAAATGGAAAGGTGAATTGGAGCTACAGCTCTTAAAACCAGCTCAAATGATAGAGGAGGGTTCCTGATGGAGTGCTAGAGGGTCAAAACACACTTTCGTGAAAGTCAACTTTGGCACCCCAGGAAAGGTAATCCCGTGAAAGGGTAATAGGAAATACATCATGGTTTGGATATAGGTGAAAATGTGATTCGGATTTACAGGTTTTGATATCACCTGAAATGATAGAGGAGGGTTCCTGATGGAGTGCTAGAGGGTCAAAACACACTTTCGTGAAAGTCAACTTTGGCACCCCAGGAAGGGTAATCCCGTGAAAGGGTAACAGTGGATACGGCGTGGTTTGCAAATAGGCTGAAAGGTGAATCGGAGCTACAGGTTTGAAAACCACCTCAAATGACACAATAGTTATCCTGATGGAGTGCTAGAGGGTCAAAACCTAGTTCCGTGAAAGTCAACTTTGGCACCCCAGGAAGGGTAATCCCGTGAAAGGGTAATAGTGGATACGGCGTGGTTTGCAAATAGGCTGAAAGGTGAATCGGAGCTACAGGTTTTAAAACCACCTCAAATGACACAATAGTTATCCTGATGGAGTGCTAGAGGGTCAAAACCTAGTTCCGTGAAAGTCAACTTTGGCACCCCAGGAAGGGTGATCCCGTGAAAGGGTAACAGTGGATACATCATGGTTTGCAAATAGGCAGAAAGGTGAATTGGAGCTATAGCTCTTAAAACCAGCTGAAATGATAGAGGAGGGTTCCTGATGGAGTGCTAGAGGGTCAAAACACACTTTCGTGAAAGTCAACTTTGTCATCCTAGGAAAGGTAATCCCGTGAAAGGGTATTAGGGGATACATCATTTTTTGGAAATAGGCAAAAAGGTGGATCGGAGGTACAGGTTTTGAAACCACCTGAAATGGTAGAGGAGGGTTCCTGATGGAGTGCTAGAGGGTCAAAACACACTTTCGTGAAAGTCAACTTTGGCACCCCAGGAAGGGTAATCCCGTGAAAGGGTAATAGTGGATACATCATGGTTTGCAAATAGGCAGAAAGTTGAATTGGAGCTATAGCTTTTAAAACCAGCTGAAATGATAGAGGAGGGTTCCTGATGGAGTGCTAGAGGGTCAAAACACACTTTCGTGAAAGTCAACTTTGGCACCCCAGGAAGGGTAATCACGTGAAAGGGTGATAGTGGATACATAATGGTTTGGAAATAAATGGAAAGGTGAATTGGAGCTACAGCTCTTAAAACCAGCTCAAATGGTAGAGGAGGGTTCCTGATGGAGTGCTAGAGGGTCAAAACACACTTTCGTGAAAGTCAACTTTGGCACCCCAGGAAGGGTAATCCCGTGAAAGGGTAATAGGAAATACATCATGGTTTGGATATAGGTGAAAATGTGATTCGGATTTACAGGTTTTGATATCACCTGAAATGATAGAGGAGGGTTCCTGATGGAGTGCTAGAGGGTCAAAACACACTTTCGTGAAAGTCAACTTTGGCACCCCAGGAAGGGTAATCCCGTGAAAGGGTAATAGTGGATACATCATGGTTTGCAAATAGGCAGAAAGTTGAACTGGAGCTATAGCTTTTAAAACCAGCTCAAATGATAGAGGAGGGTTCCTGATGGAGTGCTAGAGGGTCAAAACACACTTTCGTGAAAGTCAACTTTGGCACCCCAGGAAGGGTAATCCCGTGAAAGGGTCATAGTGGATACATAATGGTTTGGAAATAAATGGAAAGGTGAATTGGAGCTACAGCTCTTAAAACCAGCTCAAATGATAGAGGAGGGTTCCTGATGGAGTGCTAGAGGGTCAAAACACACTTTCGTGAAAGTCAACTTTGGCACCCCAGGAAAGGTAATCCCGTGAAAGGGTAATAGTGGATACATCATGGTTTGCAAATAGGCAGAAAGTTGAACTGGAGCTATAGCTTTTAAAACCAGCTCAAATGATAGAGGAGGGTTCCTGATGGAGTGCTAGAGGGTCAAAACACACTTTCGTGAAAGTCAACTTTGGCACCCCAGGAAGGGTAATCCCGTGAAAGGGTCATAGTGGATACATAATGGTTTGGAAATAAATGGAAAGGTGAATTGGAGCTACAGCTCTTAAAACCAGCTCAAATGATAGAGGAGGGTTCCTGATGGAGTGCTAGAGGGTCAAAACACACTTTCGTGAAAGTCAACTTTGGCACCCCAGGAAAGGTAATCCCGTGAAAGGGTAATAGGAAATACATCATGGTTTGGATATAGGTGAAAATGTGATTCGGATTTACAGGTTTTGATATCACCTGAAATGATAGAGGAGGGTTCCTGATGGAGTGCTAGAGGGTCAAAACACACTTTCGTGAAAGTCAACTTTGGCACCCCAGGAAGGGTAATCCCGTGAAAGGGTAATAGTGGATACGGCGTGGTTTGCAAATAGGCTGAAAGGTGAATCGGAGCTACAGGTTTGAAAACCACCTCAAATGACACAATAGTTATCCTGATGGAGTGCTAGAGGGTCAAAACCTAGTTCCGTGAAAGTCAACTTTGGCACCCCAGGAAGGGTGATCCCGTGAAAGGGTAACAGTGGATACATCATGGTTTGCAAATAGGCAGAAAGGTGAATTGGAGCTACAGCTCTTAAAACCAGCTGAAATGATAGAGGAGGGTTCCTGATGGAGTGCTAGAGGGTCAAAACACACTTTCGTGAAAGTCAACTTTGTCATCCCAGGAAAGGTAATCCCGTGAAAGGGTATTAGGGGATACATCATTTTTTGGAAATAGGCAAAAGGTGTATCGGAGGTACAGGTTTTGAAACCACCTGAAATGGTAGAGGAGGGTTCCTGATGGAGTGCTAGAGGGTCAAAACACACTTTCGTGAAAGTCAACTTTGGCACCCCAGGAAGGGTAATCCCGTGAAAGGGTAATAGTGGATACGGCGTGGTTTGCAAATAGGCTGAAAGGTGAATCGGAGCTACAGGTTTGAAAACCACCTCAAATGACACAATAGTTATCCTGATGGAGTGCTAGAGGGTCAAAACCTAGTTCCGTGAAAGTCAACTTTGGCACCCCAGGAAGGGTAATCCCGTGAAAGGGTAATAGTGGATACGGCGTGGTTTGCAAATAGGCTGAAAGGTGAATCGGAGCTACAGGTTTTAAAACCACCTCAAATGACACAATAGTTATCCTGATGGAGTGCTAGAGGGTCAAAACCTAGTTCCGTGAAAGTCAACTTTGGCACCCCAGGAAGGGTAATCCCGTGAAAGGGTAATAGTGGATACATCATGGTTTGCAAATAGGCAGAAAGTTGAACTGGAGCTATAGCTTTTAAAACCAGCTCAAATGATAGAGGAGGGTTCCTGATGGAGTGCTAGAGGGTCAAAACACACTTTCGTGAAAGTCAACTTTGGCACCCCAGGAAGGGTAATCCCGTGAAAGGGTCATAGTGGATACATAATGGTTTGGAAATAAATGGAAAGGTGAATTGGAGCTACAGCTCTTAAAACCAGCTCAAATGATAGAGGAGGGTTCCTGATGGAGTGCTAGAGGGTCAAAACACACTTTCGTGAAAGTCAACTTTGGCACCCCAGGAAAGGTAATCCCGTGAAAGGGTAATAGTGGATACATCATGGTTTGCAAATAGGCAGAAAGTTGAACTGGAGCTATAGCTTTTAAAACCAGCTCAAATGATAGAGGAGGGTTCCTGATGGAGTGCTAGAGGGTCAAAACACACTTTCGTGAAAGTCAACTTTGGCACCCCAGGAAGGGTAATCCCGTGAAAGGGTCATAGTGGATACATAATGGTTTGGAAATAAATGGAAAGGTGAATTGGAGCTACAGCTCTTAAAACCAGCTCAAATGATAGAGGAGGGTTCCTGATGGAGTGCTAGAGGGTCAAAACACACTTTCGTGAAAGTCAACTTTGGCACCCCAGGAAAGGTAATCCCGTGAAAGGGTAATAGGAAATACATCATGGTTTGGATATAGGTGAAAATGTGATTCGGATTTACAGGTTTTGATATCACCTGAAATGATAGAGGAGGGTTCCTGATGGAGTGCTAGAGGGTCAAAACACACTTTCGTGAAAGTCAACTTTGGCACCCCAGGAAGGGTAATCCCGTGAAAGGGTAATAGTGGATACGGCGTGGTTTGCAAATAGGCTGAAAGGTGAATCGGAGCTACAGGTTTGAAAACCACCTCAAATGACACAATAGTTATCCTGATGGAGTGCTAGAGGGTCAAAACCTAGTTCCGTGAAAGTCAACTTTGGCACCCCAGGAAGGGTGATCCCGTGAAAGGGTAACAGTGGATACATCATGGTTTGCAAATAGGCAGAAAGGTGAATTGGAGCTACAGCTCTTAAAACCAGCTGAAATGATAGAGGAGGGTTCCTGATGGAGTGCTAGAGGGTCAAAACACACTTTCGTGAAAGTCAACTTTGTCATCCCAGGAAAGGTAATCCCGTGAAAGGGTATTAGGGGATACATCATTTTTTGGAAATAGGCAAAAGGTGTATCGGAGGTACAGGTTTTGAAACCACCTGAAATGGTAGAGGAGGGTTCCTGATGGAGTGCTAGAGGGTCAAAACACACTTTCGTGAAAGTCAACTTTGGCACCCCAGGAAGGGTAATCCCGTGAAAGGGTAATAGTGGATACGGCGTGGTTTGCAAATAGGCTGAAAGGTGAATCGGAGCTACAGGTTTGAAAACCACCTCAAATGACACAATAGTTATCCTGATGGAGTGCTAGAGGGTCAAAACCTAGTTCCGTGAAAGTCAACTTTGGCACCCCAGGAAGGGTAATCCCGTGAAAGGGTAATAGTGGATACGGCGTGGTTTGCAAATAGGCTGAAAGGTGAATCGGAGCTACAGGTTTTAAAACCACCTCAAATGACACAATAGTTATCCTGATGGAGTGCTAGAGGGTCAAAACCTAGTTCCGTGAAAGTCAACTTTGGCACCCCAGGAAGGGTAATCCCGTGAAAGGGTAACAGTGGATAAATCATGGTTTGCAAATAGGCAGAAATTTGAATTGGAGCTATAGCTCTTAAAACCAGCTGAAATGATAGAGGCGGGTTCCTGATGGAGTGCTAGAGGGTCAAAACACACTTTCGTGAAAGTCAACTTTGGCACGCCAGGAAAGGTAATCCCGTGAAAGGGTATTAGGGAATACATCATGGTTTGGATATAGGTGAAAATGTGAATCGGAGCTACAGCTCTTAAAAGCAGCTGAAATGATAGAGGAGGGTTCTTGATGGAGTGCTAGAGGGTCAAAACACACTTTCGTGAAAGTCAACTTTGGCACCCCAGGAAAGGTAATCCCGTGAAAGAGTAATAGTGGACACGGCGTGGTTTGGAATTGGGCTGAAAGGTGAATCGGAGCTACAGGTTTTAAAACCACCTGAAATGAGACAATAGTTATCCTGATGGAGTGCTAGAGGGTCAAAACCTAGTTCCGTGAAAGTCAACTTTGGCACCCCAGGAAGGGTAAACCCGTGAAAGGGTAATAGTGGATACGGCGTGGTTTGCAAATAGGCTGAAAGGTGAATCGGAGCTACAGGTTTTAAAACCACCTCAAATGACACAATAGTTATCCTGATGGAGTGCTAGAGGGTCAAAACCTAGTTCCGTGAAAGTCAACTTTGGCACCCCAGGAAGGGTGATCCTGTGAAAGGGTAATAGTGGATACATCATGGTTTGCAAATAGGCAGAAAGGTGAATTGGAGGGACAGCTCTTAAAAGCAGCTGAAATGATAGAGGAGGGTTCCTGATGGAGTGCTAGAGGGTCAAAACACACTTTCGTGAAAGTCATCTTTGGCACCCCAGGAAGGGTAATCCCGTGAAAGGGTATTAGGGGATACATAATGGTTCGGAAATAAATGGAAAGGTGAATTGGAGCTACAGCTCTTAAAACCAGCTCAAATGATAGAGGAGGGTTCCTGATGGAGTGCTAGAGGGTCAAAACACACTTTCGTGAAAGTCCACTTTGTCACCCCAGGAAAGGTAATCCCGTGGAAGGGTAATAGGAAATACATCATGGTTTGGATATAGGTGAAAATGTGAATCGGAGGTACAGGTTTTGAAATCACCTGAAATGATAGAGGAGGGTTCCTGATGGAGTGTTAGAGGGTCAAAACACACTTTCGTGAAAGTCAACTTTGGCACCCCAGGAAGGGTGATCCCGTGAAAGGGTAATAGTGGATACATCATGGTTTGCAAATAGGCAGAAAGTTGAATTGGAGCTATAGCTTTTAAAACCAGCTCAAGTGATAGAGGAGGGTTCCTGATGGAGTGCTAGAGGGTCAAAACACACTTTCGTGAAAGTCAACTTTGGCACCCCAGGAAGGGTAATCACGTGAAAGGGTAATAGTGGATACATAATGGTTTGGAAATAAATGGAAAGGTGAATTGGAGCTACAGCTCTTAAAACCAGCTCAAATGATAGAGGAGGGTTCCTGATGGAGTGCTAGAGGGTCAAAACACACTTTCGTGAAAGTCAACTTTGGCACCCCAGGAATGGTAATCCCGTGAAAGGGTAATAGTGGATACGCCTGGTTTGCAAATAGGCTGAAAGGTGAATCGGAGCTACAGGTTTTAAAACCACCTCAAATGATACAATAGTTATCCTGATGGAGTGCTAGAGGGTCAAAACCTAGTTCCGTGAAAGTCAACTTTGGCACCCCAGGAAGGAAAATCCCGTGAAAGGGTAATAGTGGATACATCATGGTTTGGAAATAGGTAAAAGGGTGAATCGGAGCTACAGGTTTTAAAACCAGGTCAAATGATAATGGAAGGTTCCTGATGGAGTGCTAGAGGGTCAAAACACACTTTCGTGAAAGGCAACTTTGTCATCCCATTAAAGGTAATCCCGTGAAAGGGTTATGGGAAATACATCATGGTTTGGATATAGGTGAAAATGTGAATCGGAGCTACAGCTCTTAAAAGCAGCTCAAATGACAGAGGACAGTTCCTGATGGAGTGCTAGAGGGTCAAAACACAGTTCCGTGAAAGTCAACTTTGGCACCCCAGGAAGGGTAATCCCGTGAAAGGGTAATAGTGGACACATCATGGTTTGCAAATAGGCAGAAAGTTGAATTGGAGCTTTAGCTTTTAAAACCAGCTGAAATGATAGAGGAGGGTTCCTGATGGAGTGCTAGAGGGTCAAAACACACTTTCGTGAAAGTCAACTTTGGCACCCCAGGAAGGGTAATCCCGTGAAAGGGTAATAGTGGACACGGCCTGGTTTGCAAATAGGCTGAAAGGTGAATCGGAGCTACAGGTTTTAAAACCACCTGAAATGAGACAATAGTTATCCTGATGGAGTGCTAGAGGGTCAAAACCTAGTTCCGTGAAAGTCAACTTTGGCACCCCAGGAAGGGTAATCCTGTGAAAGGGTAATAGTGGATACGGCGTGGTTTGCAAATAGGCTGAAAGGTGAATCGGAGCTACAGGTTTTAAAACCACCTCAAATGACACAATAGTTATTCTGATGGAGTGCTAGAGGGTCAAAACTTAGTTCCGTGAAAGTCAACTTTGGCACCCCAGGAAGGGTAATCCCGTGAAAGGGTAATAGTGGATACATCATGGTTTGCAAATAGGCAGAAAGTTGAATTAGAGCTATAGCTTTTAAAACCAGCTCAAATGATAGAGGAGGGTTCCTGATGGAGTGCTAGAGGGTCAAAACACACTTTCGTGAAAGTCAACTTTGGCACCCCAGGAAGGGTAATCACGTGAAAGGGTAATAGTGGATACATAATGGTTTGGAAATAAATGGAAAGGTGAATTGGAGCTACAGCTCTTAAAACCAGCTGAAATGATAGAAAAGGGTTCCTGATGGAGTGCTAGAGGGTCAAAACACACTTTCGTGAAAGTCAACTTTGGCACCCCAGGAATGGTAATCCCGTGAAAGGGTAATAGTGGATACGCCTGGTTTGCAAATAGGCTGAAAGGTGAATCGGAGCTACAGGTTTTAAAACCAGCTCAAATGATACAATAGTTATCCTGATGGAGTGCTAGAGGGTCAAAACCTAGTTCCGTGAAAGTCAACTTTGGCACCCCAGGAAGGAAAATCCCGTGAAAGGGTAATAGTGGATACATCATGGTTTGGAAATAGGTAAAAGGGTGAATCGGAGCTACAGGTTTTAAAACCAGGTCAAATGATAATGGAAGGTTCCTGATGGAGTGCTAGAGGGTCAAAACACACTTTCGTGAAAGGCAACTTTGTCATCCCATTAAAGGTAATCCCGTGAAAGGGTTATGGGAAATACATCATGGTTTGGATATAGGTGAAAATGTGAATCGGAGCTACAGCTCTTAAAAGCAGCTCAAATGACAGAGGACAGTTCCTGATGGAGTGCTAGAGGGTCAAAACACAGTTCCGTGAAAGTCAACTTTGGCACCCCAGGAAGGGTAATCCTGTGAAAGGGTAATAGTGGACACATCATGGTTTGCAAATAGGCAGAAAGTTGAATTGGAGCTATAGCTTTTAAAAGCAGCTGAAATGATAGAGGAGGGTTCCTGATGGAGTGCTAGAGGGTCAAAACACACTTTCGTGAAAGTCAACTTTGGCACCCCAGGAAGGGTAATCCCGTGAAAGGGTAATAGTGGACACGGCCTGGTTTGCAAATAGGCTGAAAGGTGAATCGGAGCTACAGGTTTTAAAACCACCTGAAATGAGACAATAGTTATCCTGATGGAGTGCTAGAGGGTCAAAACCTAGTTCCGTGAAAGTCAACTTTGGCACCCCAGGAAGGGTAATCCTGTGAAAGGGTAATAGTGGATACGGCGTGGTTTGCAAATAGGCTGAAAGGTGAATCGGAGCTACAGGTTTTAAAACCACCTCAAATGACACAATAGTTATTCTGATGGAGTGCTAGAGGGTCAAAACTTAGTTCCGTGAAAGTCAACTTTGGCACCCCAGGAAGGGTAATCCCGTGAAAGGGTAATAGTGGATACATCATGGTTTGCAAATAGGCAGAAAGGTGAATTGGAGCTATAGCTTTTAAAACCAGCTCAAATGATAGAGGAGGGTTCCTGATGGAGTGCTAGAGGGTCAAAACACACTTTCGTGAAAGTCAACTTTGGCACAACAGGCTCGGTAATCACGTGAAAGGGTAATAGTGGATACGTAATGGTTTGGAAATAAATGGAAAGGTGAATTGGAGCTACAGCTCTTAAAACCAGCTCAAATGATAGAGGAGGGTTCCTGATGGAGTGCTAGAGGGTCAAAACACACTTTCGTGAAAGTCAACTTTGGCACCCCAGGAATGGTAATCCCGTGAAAGGGTAATAGTGGATACGCCTGGTTTGCAAATAGGCTGAAAGGTGAATCGGAGCTACAGGTTTTAAAACCAGCTCAAATGATACAATAGTTATCCTGATGGAGTGCTAGAGGGTCAAAACCTAGTTCCGTGAAAGTCAACTTTGGCACCCCAGGAAGGGTAATCCCGTTAAAGGGTAATAGTGGATACATCATGGTTTGGAAATAGGTAAAAGGGTGAATCGGAGCTACAGGTTTTAAAACCA